>NC_041391.1:109259977-109295336 GCF_002162155.2 Triticum dicoccoides | reverse complement strand
CGCGCGCGACCTCATCGAGCCCGAGCGCGAGGGATTGGGCGGCACTATGGGGCCTCGATGGGCGCGCCACGGCGAGCACGGGGCGGCGAAGCGAGAGGCGAGGTTGGAGAGGTGGTGCTGGAGGAAGGAGGAGGCAGCGGCGAGGGGGTTGGGAGGCGGGGAGGGGGAGGGGCAGGACGTGCGGCAGCTGCAACAATCTGAATCGGGGGGAGAGGATGAGAGGGAGGGGATCGATGGGAGTTAGGGTTTGGGGTAGTTGGGCTGCGGGTAGGGTTTTCTTTTTATTTTTTCTCTTTTTTTCTTTTAGATAAATGGGATGGATGGATGGATGGATGTGTGTCATGTCATCGATCCATGGCACAGACGTTTGAACCAATGAGAACAAAGCTTATATAATTGTGTTTTTTGTTTCTCTTATATTTTTTGCACAAGGGTGCATTTTGGAATGGTATAGTTTGTTCAAATGATCTCATATTGTACAAAAGAGTGCATCTTGGAATGGCAAACAATGTTGTCTAATGATGTTTTCATTTTCTTTGGATGAAAATTTTATTTTCCATTTTTCGAGTGCCCAAAATGAGTAATATTAGGCCATGTTTGTTGCGAAATATATTTGTTGCGAAATTGGACCAAATCAATTTTCTAAAATATTAGGCCATGTTTAATATACAATTGACCAAATGGTTGGGTGTCAAAAGATTTGATGCATCTCTCATGAAAAAGACAAATTTTCGCTGATTTAATAGAAGCGGGTCAAATTTAAACTGCAGCTACCTCATAGTTTGCTTTTTATTTTTTCCAAAAATTATTTTTAGGTACATAAGTATCTATTTAATCAGAGAAACGCCAAAAGTTTTCCAAGATCCAACCACTAGCTAGGAACGGTCATGCCCGCCTTTTAACCGCATTTTGAAACGGGCATGAAAAATTCAAAAAAAAATCAAAAAAATGGAAAACCTTCGCATTGTGTCATTATATGTGGCCAAGTTCGCAGGAAAAATAATAAACTTGTAATACGACAATTATTTTAAAAAAGTGTTCTCAGAAACGAGCTATCATGTGTGGAGATCAAAGTCATTCAAGCCAAATAATCAATGTTATGGCCATATTCATGGCATAGTTTGTTCAAATGATCTCATATAGTGCACATGGGTGGATATTGTAATGGCAAACAATGTTGCCTAAGGAAGTTTTCATTTTCTTTGGACGAAAAAATCATTTTCCATTTTTCGAGGGCCCAAAATGAGGTTTTTTTAAGAACCTACCAAATAATTGTTGCAATATTGGACCAAATCAATTTTCTAAAATATTAGGCCATATTTAATGCACAATTGACCAAATGGTTTGGTGTCAAAAACTTGTATCCACCTCTCCTGAAAAAGACAAATTTCTATCGATTTAGTTGGAAGCGGGTCAAATTTGAACTGCAGCTGGCTTATAGTTAGCTATTTATTTTTCTCGAAAATTATTTCTAGGTACATAAGTATCTATTTAATCAGAGAAATACCAAAAGTTTTCCAAGATCCAACCATTAGCTAGGAACGGTCATGCTCGCCGTTTTGATCGCATTTTAAAACGGGCATGAAAAATTCAAAAAAATTCAAAAAAATGGAAACCTTCCAATTGTGTCATTATATGTGGCCAAGTTCTCAGGGAAAATAATAAACTTGTAATACGACAATTATTTTAGAAAAGTGTTCTCAGAAACGAGTTATCATGTGTGGAGATCACTGGCTTTCAAGCCAAATGATGAATCTTATGACCACATTCATGGCACAGTTTGTTCAAATGATCTCATATAGTGCACAAGGGTGCATATTGGAATGGCAAACAATGTTGCCTAAGGAAGTTTTCATTTTCTTTGGACGAAAAAAATTATTTTTCATTTTTTGAGCGCCCAAAATAAGGTCATTTTTGTGAAGAACCTACCAAATATTTGTTGCAAAATTGGACCAAATCAATTTTCTAAAATACTAGGCCATATTTAATGCATAATTGACCACATTTTATGAACAAATTTGTGTACACTAGAAACATGTTTAATAAATATTTTGATGTCTAATACTTTGAACACGTGACACTGTACATATTGTTTATATATGTTTAACTTTTTTCAAATACATGATTAACACATTTTCATATAATCCAAAAAAAAACATCTTTTCATACATACGTTTTGATGCATATTTTTATTTTTTACACATTGTACAATTTTGTATACATATAAAACATTGTTGATATTGGTTAGAAAATTTAAATGCATGATTAACATTTTTAGAAAGTCTTGTTTTGTTATCTACTTTTCCATATATATATATATATATGTATATATATATGTATATATATATATAGAAAAAATTTCATATATACATACCGATGACTATTTTTGCGTACACATGAAACTTTTCAAATACACACATTAATTTTTTAAACACATGATTACATTTTTTGAAATACGTATTAACATTAACATTTTTTGAATTACACGTTTAGTTTTCTAATTGCTAAACCATTGTGACGCCCCCGATTCAATCGTACACTAATCATACACGTAAATATGTACGATCAAGGTCAGGGACTCACGGAAAGATTCACAACACAACTCTAGACACAAATAAAATAATACAAGCTTTATATTACAAGCCAGGGGTCTCGAGGGCTCGAATACAAGCTCGATACACAAGACTCAGCGGAACCAACAATATCTGAGTACAGACATAAGTTAAACAAGGATGCATTAAGAAGGCTAGCACAAAAGCAACAACGATCGAAGAGGCAAGGCCTCTTGCCTGGGACCTCCTAACTACTCCTGGTCGTCGGCGATCTTCATGTAGTAGCATCCATCGACGGTGGTATCTAGCTCCAGGGATCCACCATTTGGTTGCAACAACCGGAAAGAAGAAAGAAGGGAGAAAAGGGGTAGTAAAGCAACCGTGAGTACTCATCCAAAGTACTCGCAAGCATCAGACCTATACTAAGTATGCATTGATATCAAATGGAAGGTTTGTATCTGTGGACTGAACTGCAGAATGCCAGAATAGAGGGGGGAAGGCCCAGCCTATCGAAGACTAGCATCTTCAAGCAGCTCCAAGCATCTTGCAACATGTAGAAGAGTAAATAATAGCAGTTTATATTTAACAAACATGTTGTAACATCAACGCCCAGAGATCCTCCCCCGACTCCCTGCGGGAAAGCAATCTCGAATCCACATATCCACCACATATCTCAAGTATCCATTTCTAGTTATATAAGATCAGGATACAAGTTTGAACGTCCATTATCGTGGACACGGTATTCGAATATATATCTTCCCTGCAGGGGTGCACCACGTTACCCAACACGCTCGATCATTCTGGCCGGACACACTTTTCTGGGTCAATGCCCGGCCTCGAAAGATCAACACATCGCAGCCCTACCTAGGCTTAGCAGAGAGGTCCCCGTCGGCCTACATCCTAAGCACTACGGGGTCTTGGGCCCATCGCCCGCAGCACTCCGGGTCGTTGCGTGCAGGGTGAATACCAGCACCGCTTCGGATGGCCAGCACGATCCGACCGTGCCGCACTGCTGAACTGGACGTCTGACAAAGCTTCGGCTGATACTGCGACATCGAGGCCCATATCTATTCTCGCATGGTGGTTAGTGCGTAAAGGCTAGAGGCCAACTCAGAACAAATACCCAAACCTGTTTGTGCATTGGGGGCTCACGGAAACGAGCAGAGACTCACGGTAAGGTGACCCCGTCGCCCTGTCTCTTGGACTTACGACAAGGGCCCAGACTACCCGGCCGTGCCATGTGGAAAACTCGTGGGTGCTCTACGGGCCTGCCCGACTTTCACATCAACTCGCGGGTACCGCTCATGGCCGACCCGTCGTCAACAATGGTCTCAAGTAAAGTCAAGATAACCATGTGTCCAAACATCAAGGGGAAAACCCGAGGAATCACCCACGGAGGATTCCACTCAATGTAACCATCATGGTGAATGTAAGAGGATCCACCCTCGAGGTTCACACTTGAGGTGTTGCACGACAGAGCTGTATCGGAAATGGTGAAAGAGGAACCACCCTCGATGACCACGACCGAATAGCTACACTACAGAATTATCATCAGGAGTGCGTTATGAGGGATCACCCTCGGCACTCGATAGTAGCTCTACAGAGTCGAGCAACTAAAGGGGCGTGATGTGATGTGAGGTGTCAGGCTCTGGTCCTCGATCACGTTGATCTAGTCATCAAAGATGAAGCAGGGGTAACAAGGACAAGGTGGGGGTCACTGATGGATCACTAACCAACCTATACTAAGCAGTTTAGGATAAGCAGGTAGGTAAGAATAGCAGGTACAAAAGCAGGCTATGCATCAGAATAGGAGCAAACAATAACAACAGCAAAATCTAATGCAAGCATGAGAGAATAGAATGGGCGATATCGGGATGATCAAAGGGGGGCTTGCCTGGTTGCTCAGACAAGAAGGAGGGTCGTCGTCGACGTATTCGATCACAGGGGCACCAGTAGCGGTCTCGAGGTCTACCGGAGAAGAAGAGGGGGAAGAAACAGTAAATACATGCAAACATAAGCATAACAAGACAATAAGCAGAGCTAGAGGTGTTCTAACGCAACGCTAGGCGATACTGGCGAAGGGGGAAAACATCCGGGAAGGTTTTCCCGGTTCCGGACGTCTATCAGACAAATGAACCAGAGGGGAAAAGTTAAACGTTTGCTATGCTAGGGACATGTGGCGGGCGAACGGACCGCGTGTACAGATTCATCTCGTCGTTCTGAGCAACTTTCATGTAGAAAGTTTTTCGATTCGAGCTACGGTTTAATTTCTATGATTTTCCGAAGATTTAATGATATTCTGCAATTTAATTTAATTCAAAAATAAGGAGTAAATGCTAGGTACACCAAGATCTATGTACACATAAGTGTACCAGAGGGTGACATGTGGGTCCAGGGGGTCCTAGTTGACCAGTCAACGTTGACTGGTCAACACGGGGTGGGGTCCCCCTGTCATAGACTCATCTGACTAATTACAAATTAGGTAGTTTAATTAGCAGATTAAGTTAACTAAACAAACTTTAATTAAGTTAATTAATTGATTAATTAATTATTTAGTGATAATTATGTTTAATATACTTTTTTGTATCTTTTTTTAGAAAAAGGGCCATGGGGACCCTTGATCAGTGGCCCTGGCTGGCCTAGCGGGCGCTGGGCAAGTGGGTTAGGGGCGGGCGCCCGTGGAGGCCGGACCTGAGCACGCACGGCACCAGGGGGCTCGGGCTCCACGGCCAGGCGCGGGCTCCGGCGAGGCCATCGGCTAGCGCAGAGTGGAGGGGGGGGACCGCGGCCAGCGGCAGGAGCTCTGGACGCCATGGAGCGACGAGGGCAGCGTCATGGCGTGGCCGAGCAGAGGCGGGGTAGCAGCGCCACCAGCAGCACGCAGCTGCGTGGCGAGCAAAGAGGACCAGCAAGTCACGGCCGGTAGGGGCTTCCGGCGGGCGACGCGAGCGGATGCGGTGGCGAGCGAGCAGAGAGGGGGAAAGAGGAGGCCGGGAGGGGGGGCTCACCGGTGTTGGAGAGTAGGGGGCGACGAGGTTCACGGTGGGCCGTTGAGGAGGGGATGAGGTAGCGAGCGACAAGCGGCCGGTTCAAAGGCGGTGGCGTCGGGTGGCGGCGACGGCGTCGGGGCGGCCTTCACTGGTGTCGGCGCAGAGGCGGGAGGGCGTCGCAGCGTGGGAGGCTCCGGGGATGAGGTAAGGCAGCGATGGCGAGGTGGCGGGGCGCCGGCTCGAGGCTCTGGGCACGGTCGTCGGGGCGAGCGGCGGGGGTCAAAGGCGCCCGATCCAGATCGAGATCAGGAGGAGACAATGGAGAGAGGGAAACGTGCATGGGGAGTGGTTGATCTTGGGGTGTGGTGGTGGATCGGGCTAGGGTTAGGTGCCGGGGGTTGTAGGCGCTGGTTGGGCCAGGAGAGGGAGTTGGGCCGGCCAGGGTCGGCCAGGTGGTTGAGGTCCAAGGGGGAGGAGGTGGCCAGCTGGGCCAGTCGGCCCAGTTGCAGCGGGGGGGGGGATTTTCTCTTTTTTTTAAAATCTGCTTTAAATAGATTAGGGCATTAAACCACTCTGCAAAAATGTGGGTTCACCACCAATATTAAGAAGTGCATATTTGTCACATGATCAACATTTTAGTTTCATTTTTGACAAAATTTGAATTTTGACTTTAAACTCGATTTTGAATTTGAGTTTGAACTAAGATTTGGATCAAGCGAGGATTACTAACAGTAATCATGGTGATGTGGCATCATTAGCTGAGGATTGCTATAGCTTTATTATCTGGCGTCACAATTCTCCTCCACTACAAGAAATCTCGTCCCGATATTTACTTGGTGAAGTAAGGGGAAAAGACTCGAGAAGGACGGAGCTCATCACAAGATAGGTACCTGAGGGCTATCTCACTGAACGTGGCATAGAGGCATCTCTCAAGTTGAAATTTAAGAAAGTCATCAAGAGCAAGATAAGAAGGTGCAATAAGAAGGTTCAACTGGGTAGGCAATCGCTCGTTGCCTGAAACAGAGGGTGAAAGGGGTTCAGAGCAATGGGAATAAGTATTGCGCCTGATATCAGAATAGATCACTAGGAATGTGGCTCGTGACTTACATACGAAGCCAAGTGCGAGGAACAATTTTGGGAAAACAGGGATGTACAGGAGAGTCAGGTTTCGATCCCGTGGAACTGTGGGTTATGGGCCCACCATGTGGGTTAACACTAGGAAGGCGCTAATCATTTTTCACGGTCATGATAGCAAGGTAGGTGAGAGGGAAACCCGTCAATTATGTTGGCAACAACGTTGGTACCAAGTGCGAGGGACAAAGAGAACCATTTTCCTGCTTGTTAAGATGACGCAGACCAATAGGCAAAGTTCTCGTCCGTTGGTGGCTACCAGAAAGTCATCAACAATAGTAACAAGGTCTTACAGACAGAGCTTGTACACCGAGGTGTTTACATAAGCAGGGAATTATCACTGCTCAGATAAGATAGGTTACAAGAAAGATTAAACAAAACAATGGAAAGGAAAGCGTAGGCTGTTATCTATATTCTCGAGTGTCTAACAACTCCGAACCAGTGAAAATTTTGAATCAACGAGAAATAATAGTTGATCAAGAACTCATAAGAAGTTATGTAGTTCCGTGATATTCTCGATATACCAGAGGATAATACCCGAAGGTATATCAATGTAGAGTAGGGATGAAAATGGAGTGGAATTTTTTTGTTTTTCGGAGGAAAAATGGAAACGGAGAGGAAATATGAAAATGGAAATGGAAATTTCCAAAACGGAAGTGGAAATGGAATTTTTTATGCGGAAACGGAAACAAAAACGGAACGGTGTTTTCCGGTGGAACATGCATGGAAACGGAACTTTCCGTTTCCTTGAATATGGAATTTCTGTTTTTACTATAGACCTATAGCTGTTTTGTATCCCAACCACCAAAAAGAACACAATGACACAATTAGTAGAATGGATCTGAGGCCCAACTTCTACTACCACACATGTACTCAGCTTGACCTTATACGCAATTGTCCGGTACTAATACAATACTACGCTAAGTTGCTAACATAATGATATTATTTTGTAGCCATGTTAACAACTCATTATTATTTTTGTTTTTGTGTGTATTTCTCTATGATTCAAGGGGTTTTTAAGTTTCGATCAATGCCTATTTCTATTTCCGTATCCGTTTTGTATTTGCTCCGTGTCCGTTTTCGGTAGTATCTGTTTTCGTATTCATTTCCGGGGTTTCTGTATTTGTTTCTGCTTCTGCAAAAAAATGTGAAAAAATATAATAGCACTCAGTTCCGTCCGTTTCCGCTCCGGTTTCATCCCTAATGTAGAGGTTGAACATGTGAAAAGATCTGCAGAAGACAAGTACTTTAACTTGTCCAAGAAATGGGATCAAAGAAGAACCATATGGTCGAAACCACGGTTGCAAAGGACCAATTCACCGACACCAAATGATATTATATCAAGGAATATTTATTATTACAAGAAGATTCCATGATAAGTTCCACATCGGGTCCATGGGCATGAACACAAAGGCTCAAGGTCGACTCCCACTTCTCTAATGCACAACTTTCCATTCACTTCTCGCATTCAAAGAAGTTGTAGTGTTGAAATTTCACCTGACGGAAAGCCAGTAGAGTATAACTTGCATAACTTTCGAGTCCACGCGGATTTAGGGAAGACATAGATTAAACCCATAGGGACATCTTAGGAACATGTACCACAAACATCATGAGTAAATAACTCAAGCCTGGAAGCAGAGTATGGTTGACAAGAGCGGGGATACAATTTACCAAATGCATTATGTATCCGAGGAAAGGCTCTCAAGGTTACTGCAATATGAAGGACGCTATCGGATAAAACCCAACAAAGGATATGGTGGTCCACAAGGGATCTGATGTGAGTATCGGTACTCACAGAAGAAGAAAGAATGCAAGGATATTAGATTATAGAAACAACTGACTAATTCAAAGCTTAACTGCAAAGGAATTATGATTTCCAAGACGGTGGATCAGAAGCAGAGGCTCTGATCAAAGACAAGTAAGTTGAATAGACATAGACCGACAATCAATCAAGGTTTGATTTGTCGAACACCAGCTCATGTCCGGGGTGACATCTGAGCGAAAGGGAAGGATTCTAGTTGTGATTGATGATTGCAAGCATTCACAAACATATCGAATCAAACATTCAAAATGACGAAGACAAATTATACCACTGATTATTGCCAGACATGTGGAAGTAACCATAATGCAAGCAGATAAGGAGGAACAAGAGCAATAGGCTACTGAGGATTTTCGGAAGATCGAATAGTATTCCAAAGAATTTCGTGAAACACATGAATAACTGTGGTCGAACAGATACTCGGCAAGCACGAGTAATTATCCGTAGGGGTATTCGTGTGGTAAAGGACTGCAAGATAGCAAGTATAAAGGATCCTCGGACCATCGGAGAATATTTCATGACATCTTGTCATAACAAGAGCAACTGGGGATGATGGTATGAATGACAACATAGGTATTTACGCATAAGGATTTGTCGGTGGTAGGGATCGCAACGGCGAAGGGTACAAGGGACTCGGTGAAACATCAGAGAGTATCTTCAGAATCTTCTGGTGCACAAAGCAATCATCTAGAGTGAGGGGCTCTCCGGGAGAAGGTATTTATGAGATCCTAGAGTTAGAGTTAACAAAATCATTTAACCGAAATAAAAGAGAAATCAGAGTCCTAGAGTATAGACGAGGAGTAATATATCCTAATACCACCCAATGGCGACGTGGGCCCGTAAGCCACACAGCCATGTTAGTAAAACAATTTTTCAAACACTAGACTCAACTTCGGCCAGGAGTTGGAAAGGGGGATCCTACAGGCAGTCGGCTCTGATACCAACTTGTGACGCCCCTGATTCAATCGTACACTAATCATACATGCAAATGTGTACGATTAAGATCAGGGACTCACGGGAAGATATCACAACACAACTCTAGACACAAATAAAATAATACAAGCTTTATATTACAAACCAGGGGCCTCGAGGGCTCGAATACAAGCTCGATACACAAGAGTCAGCGGAAGCAACAATATTACAGACATAAGTTAAACAAGGATGCCTTAAGAAGGCTAGCACAAAAGCAATAACGATCGAAGAGCCAAGTCCTCCTGCCTGGGACCTCCTAACTACTCCTGGTCGTCGGTGATCTTCATGTAGTAGCATCCATCGGCGGTGGCATCTGGCTCCAGGATCCACCATTTGGTTGCAACAACCGGAAATAAGAAAGAAGGGGGAAAAGGGGTAGCAAAGCAACCGTGAGTACTCATCCAAAGTACACGCAAGCATCAGATCTATACTAAGTATGCATTGGTATCAAATGGAAGGTTTGTATCCGTGGATTGAACTGCAGAATGCAAGAATAGAGGGGGGACAACCTAGCCTATCAAAGACTAGCATCTTCAAGCAACTCCAAGCATCTTGCAGCATGTAGAAGAGTAAAGAATAGCAGTTTATATTTAACAAACATGTTGTAACATCAACGCCCAGTGATCCTCCCCCGACTCCCTGCAAGAAAGCAATCTCAAAGCCACATATCCACCACATATCTCAAGTATCCATGTAGTTATATAAGATTAGGATACAAGTCTGAACGTCCATTACCGTGGACACGGTATTCGAATATATATCTTCCCTGCAGGGGTGCACCACATTACCCAACACGCTCGATCATTCTGGTCGGACACACTTTTCTAGGTCAATGCCCGGCCTCGGAAGATCAACACGTCGCAGCCCTACCTAGGCTTAGCAGAGAGGTCCCCGCCGGTCTACATCCGAAGCGCTCCGGGGTCTTGGGCCCATCGCCCGCAGCACTACGGGTCATTGTGCGCAGGGTGAATACCAGCACCACCTCGGAGGGCCAGCACGATTCGACCGTGCCGCATGGCTGAACTGGACATCTGACAAAGCTCCGGCTGATACTGCGATGTCGAGGCCCATATCTATTCTCGCCTGGTGGTTAGTGCGTAAAGGCCAGAGGCTAACTCAGAACAAATACCCAAACCTGTTAGTTCATTGGGGGCTCGCGGAAATGAGCAGAGACTCACGATAAGGTGACCCTGTCGCCCCGTCTCATGGACTTATGGCAAGGGCCCAGACTGCCCGGTCGTGCCATGTGGAAAACTCGCGGGTGCTCTACGGGCCCGCCCAACTTTCATATCAACTCACAGGTACCCCTCAGGGCCGACCTGATGTCAACAATGGTCTCAAGTAGAGTAAAGGTAACCATGTGTCCAAACATCAAGGGGAAACCCCGAGGAATCACCCATGGAGGATTCCACTCGATGTAACCATCAAGATGAACGTAAGACGATCCACCCTCGAGGTTCACACTTGAGGTGTTGCACGACAGAGCCGTATCGGGAATGCTGAAAGAGGAACCACCCTCGATGACCACGACCAAATAGCTGCACTACATAATTATCATCAGGAGTGCGTTACGAGGGATCACCCTCGGCACTCGATAGTAGCTTTGCAGAGTCGAGCAACTAAAGGGGCGTGATGTGATGTGAGGTGTCAGGCTCTGGTCCTCGATCACGTTGATCGAGTCATCGAAGATGAAGCAGGGGCAACAAGGACAAGGTGGGGGTCACTGATGGATCACTAACCAACCTATACTAAGCAGTTTAGGATAAGCAGGTAGGTAACAATAGCAGGTACAAAAGCAGGCTATGCATCAGAATAGGAGCAAACAATAATAGTAGCAAAATCTAATGCAAGCATGAGAGAATAGAATGGGCGATATCGGGATGATCAAGGGGGGGGGGGCTTGCCTGGTTGCTCCGACAAGAAGGAGGGTCATCGTCGACATATTCGATCACAGGGGCACCAGCAGCGGTCTCGAGGTCTACCGAAGAAGAAGAGGGGGAAGAAATAGTAAATACATGCAAACATAAGCATAACAAGATAATAAGCGGGGCTAGAGGTGTTCTAACGCAGCGCTAGGCGATACTGGCGAAGGGGGAAACATCCTGGAAGGTTTTCCCGGTTCCGGAAGTCTATCAGACAGATTAACTGGAGGGGAAAAGTTAAACGTTTGTTATGCTAGGGACGCGTGGCGGGCGAACGGACAACGATTTCAAATTTGTCTCGTCGTTCTGAGCAACTTTCATGTAGAAAGTTTTTCGATTCGATCTACGGTTTAATTTCTATGGTTTTCCAAAGATTTAATGATATTCTGCAATTTAATTTAATTTGAAAATAAAGAGTAAATGCTAGGTGCACCCAGATCTGTGTACACATAAGTGTACCAGAGGGTGACATGTGGGTCCTGGGGGGCCCAGTTGATCAGTCAACGTTGACTGGTCAACACGGGGTGGGGTCCCCCTGTCATCCACTCATCTGACTTATTACAAATTAGGCAGTTTAATTAGCAGGTTAAGTTAACTAAACAAACTTTAATTAAGTTAAGTAATTGATCAATTAATTAATTAGTCATAATTATTTTTAATATACTTTTTTGTATCTTTTTTTAGAAAAAGGGCCGTGGGGCCCCTTGATCAGTGGCCCTGGCTGGCCTAGCGGGCGTTGGGCGAGCGGGTTAGTGGGCGGGCGCCCGTGGAGGCCGGACCTGGGCACGCACGGCACCAGGGGGCTCGGGCTCTGATGAACCACAAGTGTAGGGGATCTATCGTAGTCCTTTCGATAAGTAAGAGTGTCGAACCCAACGAGGAGCAGAAGGAAACGACAAGCGGTTTTTAGTAAGGTTTTCTCTACAAGCACTGAAATTGTAGGTAACAGATAGTTTTGTGATAAGATAAATTGTAATGGGTAACAAGCAATGAAAGTAAATAAAGTTCAGCAAGGTGTCCCAATCGTTTTTGTAGCAAAGAACAAGCCTGGACAATTTCTTATAATGAGAAAAGAGCTCCCGAGGACACACGGGAATTATCATCAAGCTAGTTTTCATCACGCTCATATGATTCACGTTCGGTACTTTGATAATTTGATATGTGGGTGGACCGGTGCTTGGGTACTGCCCTTACTTGGACAAGCATCCCACTTATGATTAACCCCTATTGCAAGCATCCGCAACTACAAAAGAAGTATTAAGGTAAACCTAACCACAACATTAGACAATGGATCCAAATCAGCCCCTTACGAAGCAACGCATAAACTAGGGTTTAAGCTTCTGTCACTCTAGCAACCCATCATCTACTTATTACTTCCCAATGCCTTCCTCTAGGCCCAAATAATGGTGAAGTGTCATGTAGTCGACGTTCACATAACACCACTAGAGGAATACAACATACATCTCATCAAAATATCGAACGAATACCAAATTCACATGACTACTAATAGCAAGACTTCACCCATGTCCTAAGGAACAAACATAACTACTCACAAAGCATATTCATGTTCATAATCAGAGGAGTAATAATATGCATTAAGGATCTGAACATATGATCTTCCACCAAGTAAACTAATTAGCATCAACTACAAGGAGTAATCAACACTACTAGCAACCCACAGGTACCAATTTGTGGTTTTTATACAAGATTGGATACAAGAGATGAACTAGGGTTTTGAGAGGAGATGGTGCTGGTGAAGATGTTGATGGAGATTGACCCCCTCCCGATGAGAGGATCATTGGTGATGACGATGGTGATGATTTCCCCCTCTCAAAGGGAAGTTTCCCCGGCAGAACAGCTCTGCCGGAGCTCTAGATTGGTTCCGCCAAGGTTCCGCCTTGTGGCGGCGAAGTTTTGTCTCGTAAGATTGCCTCTGATGTTTTCCAAGGTAAAAGCCTTCATATAGAAGAAGATGGACACCGGAGGGCCACTAGGGGGCCTAGGAGACAAGGGGCGCGCCCAGTACAGGTGGGCGCGCCCCCACCCTCCTGGCCAGGGTGTGGGCCCCTCTGGTGTTTCTTTCGCTCAATAATTCTTATTAATTCCAAAACTGAATTCCGTGGAGTTTCAGGATTTTTGGAGCTGTGCAGAATAGGTTTCCAATATTTGCTCATTTTCCAGCTAATTCCAGCTGCCGGCATTCCCCCTCTTCATGGTAAACCTCGTAAAATAAGAGAGAATAGCCATAAGTATTGAGATATAATGTGTAATAACAACCCATAATGCAATAAATATTGATATAAAAGCATGATGCAAAATGGACGTATCAACTCCTCCAAGCTTAGACCTCGCTTGTCCTCAAGCGGAGCCGAAATCAAAAAATATGTCCACATGTTTAGAGATAGAGGTGTCGATAAAAATAAAATACGGACATGAGGGCATCATGATCATTCTTATAACAGCAACATAAATAGATTTTGTCATATGATTTCTTATGTTCAAGTAACGATCAATTCACAATGTCAAGCATGGTTCAAAAACTTCCAGTACTAGGAAAATGCTTATAGATAGAAGTTTTCCAGTAGCGAGTTTTATTTACCCCACGCTACTAGTATGTACCAGTAGCGCTGTGTAGAAAACACGCTACTACTAACATATAGCAGCAGCGTTTGTTTGTTTGGGCCGCGCTACTGTTACATGGGCCGCAGGGCAGCATCTGTAGCCCACTTAGCTGTAGCGTTTGTTCTGAAACGGCGCTACAGCTGGTGGGCTTAGAAGTAGCGCGGTGCTCCAACCAGCGCTACTACTATAGCTAAAGAAAACCGGCCCGCGAGCGCCCCCGCACCCCCTCGTCTCACACAATCCCCTCCGCCGCCGCCGTGGTTAGGGTTCGTCCCCGGCCGCCTCACCCCTGTCGACGGTGCCGTGCGCCGCCACCACGCATGGTCGCCTCTCGCCTCCTCTGACGCTCCAGCCCCGTTAGTCCCCCTCTCGATCTCCTCCTCCCTGCGCGCGCCACAGTAGCTCCTCTCGATCTCTCGGTTAGGGTTTGTCGTAGGGGCTCCAATCGACTTGCCGCGGCGGCTCGCCATGTTTTGGGATTTAGGGATTGCTCACGGTCGTGCGGTAGCTTCTTCCATGCCCCACGGTCGCGTACACCGGTGACCAGTGCGAATCTTGGCGCATGATCATCTTGCTGATGGCATCATCACATTCGCTGCCAATTCAGATCACCATGACGATGATTGCACGCCAATGCGTGCTACTGCTCCTCGTTGTGGCATGTCACATCTTTGTTATATTAACGAGTGAATGATTAACGGCGAACATTTCGGTGGAGCAATCTATGTAGACTAGGCAGTCTGTTATCTTGAAGGGATATCCATTCAGTTGTTCAGATACCTACCTATCTAGTGCAAAGCAACAAGAATTCCATATCTGTAAAATGTGATAGTAATAATTCTTCTGTATCGCAAAAAGTAGGAGTACTCACATAGGGGAGTAGAGGATTTGGGTTGGTCGTTGCTGACATGATTTGGCATTGGATTGGGCTGGCTCATGTTTGATTTTTTGCTTTGTGGTTGGGCGGTTTCGACTTTTCTGATGTGATGTTATGGATATTGCTTCTATAGGAGTGTAAGTGCTCGGTTCGGGTTGTATCAAGTGCTCTTCTATAGGATGTTGTATAGGTGTTGTTCATGTGAGAGACAAAGCTACAAGCTCATGTTTATTTAGTGTGCTTTGTTGTGAGAAATCATCAAGTTTTAGGATTACTGATAAGAAGGGGGTAGTTTATTTAGTGTGCTTTGTTGTGATTAACGAAGATGAGATGAGATCAAAGTATTGTTATGTTTTGCCATATATTTGTTTGTTACATCTCTAGATTATTGAGCTACTAGTATTGTTTAACCTTGTGTTTAGTGCAAATTTCAAGCTGATAGAGATGCTTCATCTGAAGAGTTGGGGACATTAGTTTACTAGATTGCTAGCTTTATGATTGTTGGACTGAACTTTATGTTTACTTTTTAGTTGTTATTTTGCTTGCCATGTGAACTCTAGCTATTAAAACTTTATGTTTACTTTTTGGATCATTAATCCTTTAATCATATTGCTTTAGGGAAATGGCGCCACCACCATCACCACCACCATGTCGACGGTGCAAGTCAAGGTGTGCCAGCAGCCTTGCAACTGGCACGCTGTTTGGCATCTACTTCGAGTCTAGTTTTCTTCATGCAGCGGTAATAACTTATATGAAACTAGTAACTACTATTTTGTTTTTAGTGTTATTGGCATTAATGCATCGTGTATATATCATTTTGCTTTTTGTACACAGATCGTTCCATGCAATGTGAGGTCAGAATTCAACAATCTGACTGGAGACTCTGTGACCTTTGAGGCTCCTGGGGGCCCCTACACTATGGAGTTCGAGAAAGGACGAAAGATGACGCGGGTGGGAGGATATGGATGGGTCCGTTTCATCGACAACATGCGTATCACCGGTGGTGAGTTGATCAACTTCTCCTTCAGAGATGAAAGACCCAAGCTGGCCGTGATTTATATCAACAAAGTAGAAGATTATGAGGATGATGAGGATGATGACAACCCACTCGGTGATGCCATCGTAGCTCAAAGAATGAAGTTGAGCGAGGAGGATGTGTGCAACCTATGGAACATCATTCCGCCACGTGCTGACTTCGTCGGGGTGCCATTTGTGACCCGCATGACAAGTACCATGGTTGATCGGCATATGATGGTATGTTGCATTTACTGTAGTTTTTAGAGTAATTTGATGATATGCTTTATTGTTATACTTAGTGTAGAGTCCGATGATATATATGCTTAGTGAATCTTATATGCTTTATTGTTATACTTAGTGTAGAGTCCGATCATATATATGCTTAGTGAATCTTATATGCTTAGTGAATCTTATATGCTTAGTGAATCTTATATGCTTAGTGAATCTTATATGCTTAGTGAATCTTATATGCTTAGTGAATCTTATATGCTTAGTGAATCTTATATGCTTTATTGTTATACTTAGTGTAGAGTCCGATCATATATATGCTTAGTGAATCTTATATGCTTAGTGAATCTTATATGCTTAGTGAATCTTATATGCTTAGTGAATCTTATATACTTAGTGAATCTTATATGCTTTATTGTTATACTTAGTGTAGAGTCCGATGATATATATGCTTAGTGAATCTTATATGCTTAGTGAATCTTATATGCTTTATTGTTATACTTAGTGTAGAGTCCGATGATATATATACTTAGTGTAGAGTCCAATGATATATATGCTTAGTGTAGAGTCCGATGATATATATGCTTCGTGTAGAATGTGTGAGGCTACTTATTAATTGATATGTTTTCTTATTCAGAAATTGCCAAAGAGCCCATCTGAGAGTTGTGGTATCAAGCCTGATGAAGAAGGCTCTGCTGGAATATGCCTTACCGCAAGGGGCTCCGTCACCACTTGTGCGTACGACGTGGACACGGACGGTCGCACACACTTCAACTCGGTTGGGTGGAAGAGCTTCCTCGTCGGCAAGAATCTTCATGTTGGACAAGCAATCCTAATTACTATCAGGAACACCCACCGCCCAGGCTTGAGGATGATGGTCGTCATCGACATCATCTAGAACTTCATATGCATGCGTGTGGCTGTTGAACCATATATATGCTAGTATAACTTATTAGTAGACTTATCAACTATGATCTATCCATGCATTGTTGACTACTATATGAGTTTGTGAGATTGTGTGGTTATATTAAATGTGGTACTGTCGTTAATGTTTGTGAGATGGTTCTGTGAGCTTTGTTTATTTGTAGTGGGCTTGTCTTGATTTCCATGAATATTGCACTTGACTGCTTTTTTTATTTTTTATTTCTATTTGCCTAGTAGTAGCGGGGGAGAAAATAGGGTGCTACTACTACGTGATGATAATAGTAGCGCTGGTGGTGGAAGCAGCGCTACTAATAAGTATTTTAGCTGCAGCTCTTGTTCAGAAATGTGCTACTGTTAAATAACAGCTGTAGTGCCCTAGCAGTAGCGCGGGTGCTCGCGCTACTGGTATGTAAAAAACCAGCGCCAGTACTAAGCTTTTCTCTAATAGTGTTCATTGGGAACTAACAAACTATAATCTGAGTCACTGAAGCAATTGCAATTTATCATAACATCAGAAAGAGTCAAGAATAGAGCTTTTCAGCAAGCCCACATACTCAACTATCATGTAGTCTTCTACAATTGCTAACACTCACGCGGTACTTGTGGTTATAGAGTTTCAACCGGACACTAAGAAAGATAGGGGCTTATTGTGTTGCCTCCCAACGTATTCACCTTTAGGTGATGTCAACAATAACAGTTCATGCTAACTTACATCCAATTGGATATATATATCAAGATCTTTCAAACACGAGGAGCTTGCCAAAGGAAAAAAATGAAAAAGGGAAAGGTGAAGATCACCTTGACTCAAGCATAAAGTAGAAACATAAAGTAAAAGATAGGCCCTTCGCAGAGGGAAGCAGAGGTTGTCATGTGCGTTCAGGGTTGGATGCATGAAATCTTAATGCAAAAAACGTCACTTTATATTGCCACTTGTATGTGGACCTTTATTATGCAGTCCGTCGATTTTATTGCTTCCACAACAAGATCGTATAAAGATTATTTTCTCTGCACTAATAAGTCATACATATTTAGAGAGCAATTTTTATTGCCTGCAACATGACAACTTACTTGAAGGATCTTACTCAATCCATAGGTAGGTATGGTGGGCTCTCATGGCAAAACTGGGTTTAAGGATATTTGGAAGCACAATTAGTATCTCTACTTGGTGCAAGGAATTTGGCTAGCATGAGGGGGAAAGGCAAGCTCAACATGTTTGGAAGGTCAATGACAATATACTTTAACTGGGATGTGAGAAAACATAAACCATTACGTTGTCTTCCTTGTCCAATATCAACTCTTTTAGCATGTCATACTTAATGAGTGCTTCACAGTCATAAAAGATGTCCAAGATAATATATTTGTATGTGAACCTCTCTTTCCTTATTACTTCCTATTAATTGCAACGATGACCAAAACTACGTTTGTCAACTCTCAACTTTATGTCTCATACTTTCTATGTGTGAAGTCATTACTATCCATAAGATCGATATGAACTCTTTTATTCTTTTTATTCTTTCTACTTCGTCAAGATCATGGCAAGAAAGAAAAGCCCTCGACTCAACACTAATCTTTATTATAGATAGCTAACGGACTTGATTCCATAAAGAGATCACAAAGCAAAACTCAAAACTACTTGATATCAAAACTTCAATTTACTAGATCAAGATACTACTAAAAAGGATCGAACTAAATAAAACGGTAAAGATAGGAGTGTGATGGTGATACGATACCGGGGCACCTCCCCCAAGCTTGGCAGTTCCCATACTCATGTGATTATGTCCTCGAGGGTGGTGAAGTAGGATTTGTTGATGATGTAGGCTTCTTCCTCAATTTACACTTGAGTATAGTATTTTGCTCTTTTAGGTCCTCGATCTCTTGCTCAAGGCTTAATACTCTTTTGCACAATTCCTGTTTATTTTCCTGCAAGAAACGAAAAGGGATAAACTCGATCTTTGGCTTCTTTGCGCTATCGGGGAGGCTTGAATTTTTAAACTCCACATGCATGTCCCCAGGCTGAGGTAATGGGGCTTCATCTTCATCTGAACTCGTCTCCTCCTTTCCCTTAGGCTCATAGTCTTCCTCTTCTTCAGTGGTCCAGCCATCATGCTCCAAGTCCCGTAGACCTTAGGGTCTGCAAGGTAATAATCCACATAGATCTCCCCTTCCGAATCCTAAGACGACATATTGCTCTAAATCTGTAACAGAAACAACTCGAAATGAAAACAGAGGATATTTGCGTGATACGGTGGTCAAAGCCTTCGGGAAGTTATATAATGAATTTTTACCGACCAAAATACGTAACGTGCAAGAAAACAGAGTCTAGGAGGCACACGAGGTGGCCACGAGATAGGGGGCATGCCCAGGAAGTGTGGGCGCGCCCTCCACCCTCGTGGAGGCCTCGTGTCCTTCCCAGACTACTTTCTTCCTAAAATTCTTAAATATTCCAAAACTTGCCATTAGAATTGTTTTGGAGTCGGTTTACTTACCGTACCACATACCTATTCATTTTCGGAGTCTGGAACGTTCTGGAAAGTGTCCCTTATGTATTCCTCCGGGGTTACGGTTTCAATCATATTATTTTCAACATTGATAGGATTACCTGAGATATAATGTTTAATTCTTTGACCGTTCACCACCCTCGGACTTGTGCCTTCGAAGTTGTTGATTTTTATGACACCAGAACGATAGACCTCCTCGATAACGTAAGGACCTTCCCATTTAGAGAGAAATTTTCCTCCAAAAAATCTTAAATGAGAGTTGAATAATAACACATAATCACCTACGTTAAACTCACGCTTTTGTATCCTTTTGTCATGCCAGCGTTTGACTTTTTCTTTGAATAGCTTGGCATTCTCATAGGCTTGGGTTCTCCATGCATCAAGTGAGCTAATATCAAACAACCTCTTCTCTCTGGCGAGTTTGAAGTCATAGTTGAGCTCTTTAGTTGCCCAATATGCTTTATGTTCAAGTTCAAGAGGTAAGTGACAAGCTTTTCCATAAACCATCTTATACGGAGACATACCCATAGGATTTTTTTATACAGTTCTATAGGCCCATAATGCATCATCAAGTTTCTTGGACCAATTCTTTCTAGACCTATTCACAGTCAATGCAAAATTAATTTGAGTTCTCTATTGCTCAACTCTACTTGACCACTAGACTGCGGGTGATAAGGAGATGCGATTCTATGATTAACATCATACTTAGCAAGCATCTTACGGAAAGCACCATGAATAAAAAGTGAACCACCATCAGTCATAAGATATCTAGGGACTCCAAACCTCGTAAAAATAATCTCTTTAAGCATTTTGATAGAAGTGTTATGATCAGCACTACTAGTTGGAATAGCTTCTACCAACTTAGTAGCATAATCAACAACAACTAAAATATGTGTATAACCATTAGAGGCAGGAAAAGGTCCATATAATCAAAGCCCCAAACATCAAATGGTTCAATAACAAGAGAATAATTCATAGGCATTTCTTGGCATCTACTAATATTACCAATTCTTTGACATTCATCACAAGATAAGACAAACTTACGAGCATCTTTGAAGAGAGTAGGCCAATAAAAACTAGATTGCAGTACCTTATGTGCAGTTCTATCTCCAGCGTGGTGTCCTCCTTATGGTCCGGAGTGACACTTGTGTAGGATCTGTTCCTGTTCATGCTCAGGTACACAACGTCTAATAACACCATCTACTCCTTCTTTATAAAGGTGTGGGTCATCCCAGAAGTAATGTCTTAAATCATAAAAGAACTTTTTCTTTTGCTAGTATGTGAAACTAGGTGGTATAAATTTAGAAACAATGTAATTAGCATAATCAGCATACCATGGAGCAGTACAAGAAGAATTAATGACTGCTAATTGTTCATCAGGGAAGCTATCATCAATAGGTAGTGGGTTATCAAGAATATTCTCTAACCTAGACAAGTTCTCTGCGACAGCTCCCTTTCTACCAATAATATGCAAATCAAATTCTTGGAGCAAGAGAACCCATCTAATGAGTGTAGGCTTAGCATCTTTCTTTTCCATAAGATATTTAATAGCAGCATGATCAGTGTGAATAGTAACTTTGGAATCAACAATATAAGGTCTAAACTTATCACATGCAAACACAACTGCTAAGAACTCTTTTTCAGTAGTAGCATAATTTCTCTGGGTAGTATCAAGAGTCTTCCTAGCATACTGGATAACATTCAATTTCTTATCAACTCTTTTCCCTAGAACAACACCTACAGCATAATCACTAGCATCACACATAATTCCAGAGGGTAAATTCCAATCAGGTGGCTGAACAATAGGTGTAGTGATCAAAGCTTTCTTAAGTATTTCAAATGCTTCTACACAATCATCATCAAAGACAAACGGAATATCTTTTTGCAATAAATTAGTCAGAGGCCTAGAGGTTTTAGAAAAGTCCTTAATGAACCTCCTATAAAAACCGGCATGACCAAGGAAACTTCTTATACCTTTTATGTCCTTGGGACATGGCATCTTTTCAATAGCATCAACTTTAGCTTTATCAACTTCAATACCTGTCTCGGAAATCTTATGCCCCAAGACAATGCCTTCATTAACCATAAAGTGGCACTTTTCCGAATTCAAGACGAGATTAGTGTCTTCGCATCTCTTCAAAACTCGATCAAGGTTGCTCAAGCAATCATCAAAAGAGGATCCATAAAGAGAGAAATCATCCATTAATACCTCACAAATCTTTTCACAAAAGTCAGAGAATATAGCCATCATGCATCTTTGAAAGGTAGTAGGTGCATTACATAAACCAAACAGCATGCGTCTATAAGCAAAAGTACCGAAAGGGCAAGTAAAAGTAGTTTTCGATTGATCCTTAGCTGACACAGGTATTTGAGAGAAACCAGAATAACCATCTAGAAAGTAGAAATGTGTGTGTTTGGATAGTCTTTCTAGCATTTGATCAATAAAAGGTAAAGGGTAATGATCTTTCTTAGTAGCTTTATTTAATTTACGGAAATCAATTACCATCCTATAACCTATAATAATTCTTTGTGGGATCAATTCATCTTTATGATTAGGAACAACGGTAATACCTCCCTTTTTAGGAACACAATGGACAAGGCTTACCCAATCACTATCAACAACAGGATAAATTATACCCGCCTCAAGGAGTTTTAGTGTCTCCTTTCTTACCACTTCTTTCATCTTAGGATTCAATCGTCGTTGAGGATCTCTAACTGGTTTGGCATCATCCTCCAAATTAATTTTGTGTTGGCATAACGTGGGACTAATGCCCTTAAGATCATCTAGAGTATATCCAATAGCAGCACGGTGCTTCTTCAGAGTTTTCAATAATATTTCTTCTTCTTGCTCTGAAAGGTTAGCACTAATAATAACAGGATATATTTTCTTTTCATCAAGATAAGCATACTTAAGATTATCAGGTAGTGGTTTGAGTTCAAACATGGGATCACCCTTGGGTGGAGGGGGATCTCCTATAATTCCAACGGGTAGGTTGTGTTTCAGAATAGGTTCCTGTTGAAGGAACACTTCATCTATTTCCCTTCTTTCCTTCATAAACATCTCATTTTCATGGTGTAGCAAATATTGTTCTAACGGATCAGTAGGTGGCACGACAATAGAAGCAAGACCAATAATCTCATCCTTACTAGGAGGTTCTCTATCACGAGGTTGTCTATGAAACTTAGCAAAATTAAACTCATGAGACATACCCTCTAAGCCAATTGTAACAGTATCCTTTTCACAATCAATCTTAGCATTAACTATATTCAAGAAGGGTCTACCAAAAAAAATGGGACAAAAGTCATCTTGTGGGGAACCAAGAACAAGAAAATCAGCAGGATATTTAACCTTCCCACACAAGACTTCAACATCTCTAATAATCCCAACTGGTTTAATGGTGTCCCTATTAGCTAGCTTAATAGTAACATCAATGTCTTCTATTTCAGTGGGTGCAATATCATGCATAATTTCTTTATATAAAATAGGGTATTGCACTATCACTAGCACCTATATCACATAAGCCATGATAACAATGATCTCCTATTTTAACGGAAATAACAGCCATGCCTACCACAGATCTATGTATCTTAGTATCGGGTCTAACAATATTAGCAGTCTCACCACAGAAATAAATAACAGGCCCATCTAAATCATCATCCAAGAGATCTTTAACCATAGCAATACTAGGTTCAACTTTGATTTTCTCAGGAGGCGTATAAGTCCTAGTATTACTCTTACGAACAACAGTCGAAGTTTTAGCATGATCCTTTATCCTAACAGGAAAAGGAGGTTTCTCAACATAAGTAGTATGAACAATAGGATCACTATAGGTGATAGTCTTTTCTTCAACTGTAATAGGTGTAACTACTTTTACTTCAATGGGAGGATTATATTTAAACCACTTCTCCTTAGGGAGATCAACGTGAGTAGCAAAAGATTCACAGAAATAAGCTACTATCTCAGAGTCAAGTCCATACTTAGCGCTAAATCCACGGAAAGCATCGGTATCAATAAAAGATTTAACACAATCAAACTTAGGTGTCATACCTGACTCCTTACCATTGTCGGAACCCAATCTTCAGAGTTGCGTTTAATTCTTTCCAATAAGTCCCATTCGAATTCAATAGTCTTCAGCATATAAGAACCAGCACAGGAAGTATCGAGCATGTTGCGATCATTTAGAGAAAGACGATCATAAATTTTTTGAATAATCATTTCTCTAGAGAGCTCATGATTGGGGCATGAATATAACATTGACTTAAGCCTCCCCCAAGCTTGAGCGATGCTTTCTCCTTCACGACGCCAGAAATTATATATGTAATTACGATCATGATGAACAAGATGCATAGGATAGAACTTCTGGTGAAATTCCAACTTCAATCGTTTATAATTCCAAGATCCCGTATCATCACATAGCCTATACCATGTCAATGCATCTCCCTTCAAAGATAAAGGGAATACCTTCCTTTTGACAACATCATCGGGAATACCTGCAAGCTTAAATAATCCACAAACTTCATCCACAAAGATAAGGTGTAAATCGGGATGCAATGTTCCATCTCCTGCAAATGGATTAGCTAGCAGTTTCTCTATCATACCCGAAGGAAACTCAAAGTAAATATTTTCAGTAGGTTCAGTAGGTTGAGGAGCAACTCTTGGCTCTTCTGGTCAGGGTGAAGATACCCTGAACAAGCCCCTCAAAGGATTAGTTTCCATAGTAACAAGTGACACAAAATTGCAGCACACTATATAAATGTTTCCTTACCAAGTTCCACTAACCAAAAGCACTACACTCCCTGGCAACGGCGCCAGAAAAGAGTCTTGATGACCCACAAGTGTAGGGGATCTATCATAGTCCTTTCGATAAGTAAGAGTGTCGAACCCAATGAGGAGCAGAAGGAAACGATAAGCGGTTTTCAGTAAGGTTTTCCCTGCAAGCACTGAAATTGTAGGTAACAGATAGTTTTGTGATAAGATAAACTGTAACTGGTAACAAGCAATGAAAGTAAATAAAGTGCAGAAAGGTGGACCAATCCTTTTTGTAGCAAAGGACAAGCCTGGACAATTTCTTATAATGAGAAAAGAGCTCCCGAGGACACGAGGGAATTATCGTCAAGCTAGTTTTCATCACGCTCATATGATTCACGTTCAGTACTTTGATAATTTGATATGTGGGTGGACCGGTGCTTGGGTACTGCCCTTACTTGGACAAGCATCCTACTTATGATTAACCCCTATTGCAAGCATCCGCAACTACAAAAGAAGTATTAAGGTAAACCTAACCACAACATTAGACACATGGATCCAAATCAACCCCTTACGAAGCAACGCATAAACTAGGATTTAAGCTTCTGTCACTCTAGCAACCCATCATCTACTTATTACTTCCCAATGCCTTCCTCTAGGCCCAAATAATGGTGAAGTGTCATGTAGTCGATGTTCACATAACACCACTAGAGGGAAAGACAACATACATCTCATCAAAATATCGAACGAATACCAAATTCACATGACTACTAATAGCAAGACTTCACCCATGTCCTCAGGAACAAACGTAACTACTCACAAAGCATATTCATGTTCATAATCAGAGGAGTAATAATATGCATTAAGGATCTGAACATACGATCTTCCACAAAGTAAACCAATTAGCATCAACTACAAGGAGTAATCAACACTACTAGCAACCCACATGTACCAATTTGTGGTTTTTATACAAGATTGGATACAAGAGATGAACTAGGGTTTTGAGAGGAGATGGTGCTGGTGAAGATGTTGATGGAGATTGACCCCCACCCGATGAGAGGATCGTTGGTGATGACGATGGTGATGATTTCCCCCTCTCGGAGGGAAGTTTCCCCGGCAGAACAGCTCTGCCGAAGCTCTAGATTGGTTCCGCCTCGTGGCGGTGGAGTTTCGTCCCGTAAGCTTGCCTCTGATTTTTTCCAGGGTAAGAACCTTCATATAGCCGAAGATGGACACCGGATGGCCACCAGGGGGCCTAGGAGACAGGGGGCGCGCCCAGTAGGGGTGGGCGCGCCCCTACCCTCCTGGCCAGGGTGTGGGCCCCCTCTGGTCTTTCTTTCGCTCAATAATTCTTATTAATTCCAAAACTGACTTCCATGGAGTTTCAGGATTTTTGGAGCTGTGTAGAATAGGTTTCCAATATTTGCTCCTTTTCCAGCCAGAATTCCAACTGCCGGCATTCCCCCTCTTCATGGTAAACTTCATAAAATAAGAGAGAATAGCCATAAGTATTGAGATATAATGTGTAATAACAGCCCATAATGCAATAAATATTTATGTAAAAGCATGATGCAAAATGGACGTATCAGGCTCTGCAGCCGGGCGCGGCCTCCGGCGAGGCCACCGGCCAGCATAGAGTGGAGGGGGGCCGTGGCCAGTGGCAGGAGCTCCGGTCGCCGTGGAGCTACAAGGGCGGCATTAGGACGTGGCCGGGCGGAGGCGGGGTAGCAGCGCCACCAGCAGCACGCATCTGCGGGGCGAGCGGAGAGGACCAGTGAGGCGCGGCCGGCACGGGCTTTCGGCGGGCAGCGCGAGCGGACGCGGTGGCAAGCGAGCAGAGAGGGAGAAAGAGGAGGCCGGGAGGGGGGGGGCTCACCGGCGTTGGAGAGCAGGGGGCGGCGAGGTTCACGGTGGGCCGTTGAGGAGGGGACGAGGTAGTGAGCGATAGGCGGCGGCGTCGGGTGGCGGCGGCGTCGGGGCGGCCTTCACTGGCGTCGGCGCAGAGGCGGGAGGTCGTCGCAGCGTGGGAGGCTCCGGGGATGAGGTAAGGCAGCGACGGCGAGGTGGTGGGCCGCCAGCTCGGGGCTCTGGGCGCGGTCGTCGGGGTAAGCGGCGGGGGTTGAAGGCGCCCGATCCAGATCGGGATCGGGAGGAGACGAGGGAGAGAGGGAAATGTGCAGGGGGGAGTGGGGGATCGTGGGGTGTGGTGGTGGATCGTGTTGGGGAACGTTGCAGAAAATTAAAATTTTTCCTACGGTTTCACCAAGAGCCATCTATGAGTTCATCTAAGCAACGAGTGATAGGAGTGCATCTACATACCCTTGTAGATCGCGAGCGGAAGCGTTCAAGAGAACGGGTATGATGGAGTCGTACTCGCCGTGATCCAAATCACCGATGACCAAGTGCTGAATGGACAGCACCTCCGCGTTCAACAGACGTACGGAGCGGATGACGTCTCCTCCTTCTTGATCCAGCAAGGGGGAAGGAGAGGTTGAGGAAGAAGACTCCAGCAGCAGCACGACGGCGTGGTGGTGGTGGAGAGGCAGTACTCCGACAGGGCTTCGCCGAGCTCTTTAACGGAGGAGGAGAGGTGTTGGGGAGGGGAGGGGCTGCGCCTTGGATGATGTGTGCAGCCCTCCCCTCGCCCCTCTATTTATAGGGGAAGGGGGAAGGGGGCCGGCCCCCTCTAGATGAGATCTAGAGGGGGGGGGGCGGCCAAGGGAGGGGGCTTGCCCCCCAAGGAAGGGGGGCGCCCCCACTAGGGTTTCCCCCAACCCTAGGCGCATGGGCCCAAGGGGGGGGGGCGCCCAGCCCTCCAGGGGCTGGTTCCCCTGCCCACTATGGCCCATGAGGCCCCCGAGAGAGGTTGCCCCTCCCGGTGGACCCCCAGAACTCCTCCGGTGGCCCCGGTACAATACCGATATGCCCACGAAACTTTCAGGTGACCGTATGACAACTTCGCATATATAAATCTTCACCTCCGGACCATTCTGGAACTCCTCGTGACGTCTGGGATCTTATCCGGGACTCCGAACAACATTCGGTAATCACATACAAGTCTTCCTAATAACCCTAGCGTCACCGAAACTTAAGTGTGTAGACCCTATGGGTTCGGGAGACACGCACACATGACCGAGATGGCTCTCCGATCAATAACCAACAGCGGGATCTGGATACCCATGTTGGCTCCCACATGTTCCACGATGATTTCATCGGATGAACCACGATGTCGAGGATTAGATCAACCCCGTATACAATTCCCTTTGTCAATCGGTACGTTACTTGCCCGAGACTCGATCGTCGGTATCCCAATACCTCGTTCAGTCTCGTTACCGGCAAGTCACTTTACTCGTACTGTAATGCATGATCCCATGACCAAACACTTGGTCACTTTGAGCTCATTATGATGATGCATTACCGAGTGGGCCCAGAGATACCTCTCCGTTATACGGAGTGACAAATCCCAGTCTCGATCCGTGTCAACCCAACAGACACTTTCGGAGATACCTGTAGTGCACCTTTATAGTCACCTAGTTACGTTGTGATGTTTGGTACACCCAAAGCACTCCTACGGTATCCGGTTGTTACACGATCTCATGGTCTAAGGAAAAGATACTTGACATTGGAAAAGCTCTAGCAAACGAACTACACGATCTTGTGCTATGCTTAGGATTGGGTTTTGTCCATCACATCATTCTCCTAATGATGTGATGCCGTTATCAACGACATCTAATGTCCATAGTCAGGAAACCATGACTATCTGTTGATCAACGAGCTAGTCAACTAGAGGCTTACTAGGGACATATTATGGTCTATGTATTCACACGTGTATTACGATTTCCGGATAATACAGTTATAGCATGAATAAAGACAATTATCATGAACAAGGAAATATAATAATAATCTTTTATTATTGCCTCTAGGGCATATTTCCAACAGTCTCCCACTTGCACTAGAGTCAATAATCTAGTTACATTGTGTTGAATCAAACACCCATAGAGTTCTGGTGTTGATCATGTTTTGCTCGCGAGAGAGGTTTAGTCAACGGGTCTGCGACATTCAGATCTGTATGTACTTTGCAAATATCTATGTCTCCATCTTGAACATTTTCACGAATGGATTTGAAACGACGCTTGATGTGCCTGGTCTTCTTGTGAAACCTGGGCTCCTTGGCAAGGGCAATAGCTCCAGTGTTGTCACAGAAGAGTTTGATCGGCCCCGACGCATTGGGTATGACTCCTAGGTCGGTGATGAACTCCTTCACCCAAATTGCTTCATGCGCTGCCTCCGAGGCTGACATGTACTCCGCTTCACATGTAGATCCCGCCACGACGCTCTGCTTGCAGCTGCACTAGCTTACTGCTCCACCATTCAACATATACACGTATCCGGTTTGTGACTTAGAGTCATCCAGATCTATGTCGAAGCTAGCGTCCACGTAACCCTTTACGACGAGCTCTTCGTCACCTCCATAAACGAGAAACATGTCCTTTGTCCTTTTCAGGTACTTCAGGATATACTTGACTGCTGTCCAGTGTTCCTTGCCGGGATTACTTTGGTACCTTCCTACCAAACTTACGGCAAGGTTTACATCAGGTCTGGTACACAGCATGGCATACATAATAGATCCTATGGCTGAAGCATAGGGGATGACACTCATCTCTTCTTTATCTTTTGCCGTGGTCGGGCATTGAGCCGAGCTCAATCTCACACCTTGCAATGCAGGCAGGAACCCTTTCTTGGACTGATCCATTTTGAACTTCTTCAAAATCTTATCAAGGTATGTGCTCTGTGAAAGACCTATGAGGCGTCTCGATCTATCCCTATAGATCTTCATGCCTAATATGTAAGCAGCTTCTCCAAGGTCCTTCATTGAAAAACACTTATTCAAGTAAGCCTTAATGCTATCCAAAAGTTCTATATCATTTCCCATCAATAGTATGTCATCTACATATAATATGAGAAATGCTATAGAGCTCCCACTCACTTTCTTGTAAACGCAGGCTTCTCCATAAGTCTGCATAAACCCAAACGCTTTGATCATCTCATCAAAGCGAATGTTCCAACTCCGAGATGCTTGCACCAGCCCATAAATGGATCACTGGAGCTTGCATACTTTGTTAGCATTCTTAGGATCGACAAAACCTTCCGGCTGCATCATATACAGTTCTTCCTTAAGATGTCCGTTAAGGAATGCCGTTTTGACATCCATCTGCCATATCTCATAATCATAGTATGCGGCAATTGCTAACATGATTCGGACGGACTTCAGCTTCGCTACGGGAGAGAATGTCTCATCGTAGTCAACCCCTTGAACTTGCCGATAACCCTTAGCGACAAGTCGAGCTTTATAGATGGTAACATTACCATCTGCGTCCGTCTTCTTCTTAAAGATCCATTTGTTTTCTATCGCTCGCCGATCATCGGGCAAGTCTGTCAAAGTCCATACATTGTTTTCATACATGGATTCTATCTCGGATCGCATGGCTTCAAGCCATTCGTTGTAATCTGGGCCCGCCATCGCTTCTTCATAGTTTGAAGGTTCACCGTTGTCTAACAACATGATTTCCAGGACAGGGTTGCCCACTCTGGTGCAGAACGCGTCCTTGTGGACCTACGAAGTTCAGTAGCAACTTGATCCGAAGTACCTTGATCATCATCATTATTTTCCTCTCCAGTTGGTGTAGGCATCATAGGAACATTTTCCTGAGCTGCACTACTTTCCTGTTCCAGAGGTAGTACTTCATCAAGTTCTACTTTCCTCCCACTTACTTCTTTCGAGAGAAACTCTTTTTCCAAAAAGGATCCGTTCTTGGCAACAAAGATCTTGCCCTCGGATCTTAAGTAGAAGGTATACCCAATGGTTTCCTTACGGTATCCTATGAAGACGCATTTTTCCGACTTGGGTTCAAGCTTTTCAGGTTGAAGTTTCTTGACATAAGCATCGCATCCCCAAACTTTTAGAAACGACAACTTAGGTTTCTTCCCAAACCATAATTCATACGGTGTCATCTCAACGGATTTAGACGGTGCCCTATTTAAAGTGAATGTAGCTGTCTCTAGAGCGTATCCCCAAAATGATAGTTGTAAATCGGTAAGAGACATCATAGACCGCACCATATCCAATAGAGTGCGATTACGACGTTCGGACACACCGTTACGCTGAGGTGTTCCAGGCGGCGTGAGTTGTGAAACGATTCCACATTTCCTTATGTGCGTACCAAATTCGTGACTTAAATATTCTCCTCCATGATCTGATCGTAAGAACTTTATCTTTCGGTCACGTTGATTCTCTACCTCATTCTGAAATTCCTTGAACTTTTCAAAGGTCTCAAACCTGTGTTTCATTAAGTAGACATACCCATATCTACTCAAGTCATCAGTGAGAGTGAGAACATAACGATATCCTCCGCGAGCCTCAACGCTCATTGGACCGCACACATCAGTATGTATGATTTCCAATAAGTTGGTTGCTCACTCCATTGTTCCGGAGAACGGAGTCTTGGTCATCTTGCCCATGAGGCATGGCTCGCATGCATGTGTCAAACGATTCATAATCTAGAGACTCTAAAAGTCCATCAGCATGGAGCTTCTTCATGCGCTTGACACCAATGTGACCAAGGCGGCAGTGCCACAAGTATGTGGGACTATCGTTATCAACTTTACACCTTTTGGTATTCACACTATGAATATGTGTAATATTACGCTCGAGATTCATCAAGAATAAACCATTGACCATCGGGGCATGACCATAAAACATATCTCTCAAATAAATAGAACAACCATTATTCTCGGATTTAAATGAGTAGCCATCTCGTATCAAACGAGATCCAGATACAATGTTCATGCTCAAACTTGGCACTAAATAACAATTATTAAGGTTTAAAACTAATCCTGTAGGTAAATGTAGAGGTAGCATGCCGACGGCGATCACATCGACCTTGGAACCATTCCCGACGCGCATCGTCACCTCGTCCTTTGCCAGTCTCCGCTTATTCCGCAGCTCCTACTGTGAGTTACAAGTATGAGCAACGGCACCGGTATCAAATACCAAGGAGTTACTACGAGTACTGGTAAGGTACACATCAATTACATGTATACCAAATATACCTTTAGTGTTGCCGGCCTTCTTGTCCGCTAAGTATTTGGGGCAATTCCGCTTCCAGTGACCCTTCCCTTTGCAATAAAAGCACTCAGTCTCAGGCTTGGGTCCATTGCTTGACTTCTTCCTGGCAACTGGCTTACCAGGCGCGGCAACATCCTTGCCGTCCTTCTTGCTGTTCTTCTTACCCTTGCCCTTCTTGAACTTGGTGGTTTTATTGACCATCAACACTTGATGTTCTTTCTTGATTTCTACCTCTGCTGACTTCAGCATTGAAAATACTTCAGGAATAGTTTTCACCATCCCCTGCATATTGTAGTTCATCACAAAGCTCTTTTAGCTCTGTGGGAGCGACTGAAGGATTCTGTCAATGACCGCCTCGTCCGGGAGGTTAATGTATGGTTGGGACAGGCGGTTGTGCAACCCAGACATTTTGAGTATGTGCTCACTGACAGAACTATTTTCCTCCATCTTACAACTATAGAACTTGTCGGAGACTTCATATCTCTCGACCCGGGCATGAGCTTGGAAAACCATTTTCAGCTCCTCGAACATCTCATATGCTCCGTGTTGCTCAAAACGCTTTTGGAGCCCCGGTTCTAGGCTGTAAAGCATGCCGCACTAAACGAGGGAGTAATCATCAGCACGTGACTGCCAAGCGTTCATAACGTCTTGGTTCTCTGGGATGGGTGCTTCAGCTAGTGATCCATCTAGGACATATGCTTTCTTGGCAGCTATGAGGATGATCCTCAGGTTCCAGACCCAGTCCGTATAGTTGCTGCCATCATCTTTCAGCTTGGTTTTCTCTAGGAACGCGTTGAAGTTCATGTTGACATGAGCGTTGGCCATTTGATCTACAAGACATATTTGCAAAGGTTTTAGACTAAAGTTCTTGATAAGTAAGTTCATCTAATCAAATTATTTAATGAACTCCCACTCAGATTAGACATCCCTCTAGTCATCTAAGTGTCACACGATCCGAGTCGACTAGGCCGTGTCCGATCATCACGTGAGACGGACTAGTCATCATCGGTGAACATCTCCATGTTGATCGTATCTTCCATACGACTCATGTTCAACCTTTCGGTCTCTGTGTTCCGAGGCCATGTCTGTACATGCTAGGCTCGTCAAGTTAACCCTAAGTGTTTTTGCATGTGTAAAACTGTCTTACACCCGTTGTATGTGAACGTAAGAATCTATCACACCCGATCATCACGTGGTGCTTTGAAACGACGAACTTTAGCAATGGCGCATAGTTAGAGGAGAACACTTCTTGAAATTATTATAAGGGATCATCTTATTTACTACCGTCGTTCTAAGTAAACAAGATGCATAAACATAATAAACATCACATGCAATTATATAGTAGTGACATGATATGGCCAATATCATATAGCTCCTTTGATCTCCATCTTCGGGGCTCCATGATCATCTTCGTCACCAGCATGACACCATGATCTCCATCATCCTGATCTCCATCATCGTGTCTCCATGAAGTTGCTCGCCAACTATTACTTCTACTACTATGGCTAACGGTTTAGCAATAAAGTAAAGTAATTACATGGCGTTAAATCAGTGACACGCAGGTCATACAATAATTAAGACAACTCCTATGGCTCCTGCCGGTTGTCATACTCATCGACATGCAAGTCGTGATTCCTATTACAAGAACATGATCTCATACATCACAATCTATCATTCATCATTAATCACAAGTTTTGGCCATATCACATCACAAGACACTTGCTGCAAAAACAAGTTAGACGTCCTCTAATTGTTGTTGCAAGTTTTTACGTGGCTTCTATAGGTGATCTAGCAAGAACGTTTTCTTACCTACGTTAAAGCCACAACGTTATTAGTCAACTTCTATTTACCCTTCATAAGGATCCTTTTCATCGAATCCGCTCCAACTAAAGTGGGAGAGACAGACACCCGCTAGCCACCTTATGCAACTAGTGCATGTCAGTCGGTGGAACCTGACTCACGTAAGCGTACGTGTAAGGTCGGTCCGGGTCGCTTCATCCCACAATACCACTGAAGCAAGATAAGACTAGTAGCGGCAAGAAAGTTGACAACATCTACGCCCACAACAAAATTGTGTTCTACTCGTGCAATACAGAACTACGCATAGACCTAGCTCATGATGCCACTGTTGGGGAACGTTGCAGAAAATTAAAATTTTTCCTACGGTTTCACCAAGATCCATCTATAAGTTCATCTAAGCAACGAGTGATAGGAGTTCATCTACATACCCTTGTAGATCGCGAGCGGAAGCGTTCGAGAGAACGGGGATGATGGAGTCGTACTCGCCGTGATCCAAATCACCGATGACCAAGTGCTGAACGGATAGCACCTCCGCCTTCAGCACACGTATGGAGCGGATGACGTCTCCTCCTTCTTGATCCAGTAAGGGGGAAGCAGAGGTTGAGGAAGAAGACTCCAGCAGCAGCTCGACAGCGTGGTGGTGGTGGAGAGGCAGTACTCCGACAGGGCTTCGCCGAGCTCTTTAACGGAGGAGGAGAGGTGTTGGGGAGGGGAGGGGCTGCGCCTTGGATGATGTGTGCAGCCCTCCCCTCACCCCTCTATTTATAGGGGAAGGGGGAAGGGGGCCGGCCCCCTCTAGATGAGATCTAGAGGGGGGGCGGCCAAGGGAGGGGGCTTGCCCCCCAAGTAAGGGGGGTGCCCCCACTAGGGTTTCCCCCCAACCCTAGGCGCATGGGCCCAAGGGGAGGGGGCGCTCCCAGCCCTCCAGGGGCTGGTTCCCCTGCCCACTACGGCCCATGAGGCCCCCGAGAGAGGTGGCCCCTCCCGGTGGACCCCTGGAACCCCTCCGGTGGCCCCGGTACAATACCGATATGCCCACGAAACTTTCCGATGACCGTATGCCAACTTCCCATATATAAATCTTCACCTCCGGACCATTCTGAAACTCCTCGTGACGTGCGGGATCTCATCCGAGACTCCGAACAACATTCGGTAATCACATACAAGTCTTCCTAATAACCCTAGCGTCACCAAACCTTAAGTGTGTAGACCCTACGGGTTCGGGAGACACGCAGACATGACCGAGACGGCTCTCCGGTCAATAACCAACAGCGGGATCTGGATACCCATGTTGGCTCCCACATGTTCCACGATGATTTCATCAAATGAACCATGATGTCGAGGATTCGATCAACCCCATATACAATTCCCTTTGTCAATCGGTACGTTACTTGCCCGAGACTCGATTGTCGGTATCCCAATATCTCGTTCAGTCTCGTTACCGGCAAGTCACTTTACTCGTACTGTAATGCATGATCCCGTGACCAAACACTTGGTCACTTTGAGCTAATTATGATGACGCATTACCAAGTGGGCCCAGAGATACCTCTCCGTCATACGGAGTGACAAATCCCGGTCTCGATCCGTGTCAACCCAACAGACACTTTCGGAGATACCTGTAGTGCACCTTTATAGTCACCCAGTTACGTTGTGACATTTGGTACACCCAAAGCACTCCTACGGTATCCGGGAGTTACACGATCTCATGGTCTAAGGAAAAGATACTTGACATTGGAAAAGCTCTAGCAAACGAACTACACGATCTTGTGCTATGCTTAGGATTGGGTCTTGTCCATCACATCATTCTCCTAATGATGTGATCCCGTTATCAACGACATCTAATGTCCATAGTCGGGAAACCATGACTATCTGTTGATCAACGAGCTAGTCAACTAGAGGCTTACTAGGGACATATTATGGTCTATGTATTCACACGTGTATTACGATTTCCGGATAAGATAGTTATAGCATGAATAAAGACAATTATCATGAACAAGGAAATATAATAATAATCTTTTATTATTGCCTCTAGGGCATATTACCAACAGATCGGGCTAGGGTTAGGTGCCGGGGGTTGTAGGCGCCGGTTGGGCCAGGGGAGGGAGTTGGTCCGACCAGGGTCGGCCAGGTGGGT
>NC_041391.1:109249369-109259777 GCF_002162155.2 Triticum dicoccoides | reverse complement strand
ATATGCTTTATATAGATTAGGTCATTAAACCGCTCTGCAAAAATGTTTGTTCACCACCAATATTAGGAAGTGCATATTTGTCACATGATCAACAATTTAGTTTCATTTTTGACAAAATTTGAATTTTGACTTTAAACTCGATTTTGAATTTGAGTTTGAACTAAGATTTGGATCAAGCGAGGATTACTAACAGTAATTGTGGTGATGTGGCATCATTAGCTGAGGATTGCTGTAGCTTAATTATCCGGGCGTCACAACTATATAGCAAGATTCACGAAGGAGTTCATTATTTTCCTATTCTTATTATTGTTTAATTGGTTTCAAAAATTTTCTATAAGGAAAAACCTTTTTCGAGTTATACAATGAAAAACCTGTTTTTAGACAATAATGGACCCTTTTTTTTCCAGATAACTTACCATACTTACTAGATGGTAATAATGAAAAACTTGTTACTTTCCCATTTTCGTTGGGCCAAATATGTCTTTCCACCGAGGCCCAAGCCCACCTTGAGCGACACCTTAAGTACCAATGCATCCACACTCACAACCTCATGACCATTCATATTGGTCGTTATCAGGTAGAAATAAGGGCGTCAACCACTCTTGTCTACTTTATGACCATTTGGTGTAAGGCAATTTCACGGTTTGAGCCCTTCCAAGGGAAATGGCCGTCGATTTACGATCAATTCAGCTGGGGTCATTGAGAGAAGGTCACAGGTTGACATATTTCTTGTAGTGAGTCATCAGGAGTTCTTAAGTAATATGATTAATTGAACTTTAATTTATCATGAACTTAGTCCTGATATTTTTTGCATATCTGTGTTGTTGTAAATCAATGAGCCGTGCTACCATCCCCTTGAATTTTAATGCGTTCCTAGAGAAAGCTAAGTTGAAAGATGATGGTAGCAACTACACGGACTGGGTCCGTAACTTGAGGATTCTCGTTGCTGCACAGAAGAATTATGTCCTGAAAGCACCGCCAGGTGCAAGGCCTACTGTAGGAGCAACTCCGGACGTTATGAATGTCTGGCAAGCTAAAGCTGATGACTACTCGATAGTTCAGTGTGCCATGCTTTACGGCTTAGAATCGGACTTCAAAGACGTTTTGAACATCATGGAGCATATGAGATGTTCCAGTAGTTGAAGTTAATATTTCAAGCAAATGCTCGAGTTGAGAGATATGAAGTCTCCAACAAGTTCTATAGCTGCAAGATGGAGGGGAACAGTTCTATCAGTGACCACATACTCAGAATGTCTGGGTACCATAACCACTTGCTCAGCTGGGAGTTAATCTTCCTGATGATAGTGTCATTGAGAGAGTTCTTCAATCACTGCCACCAAGCTATAAAGGCTTCGTGATGAACTATAACACGCAAGGGATGGAAAAGCCAATTCCCGAGCTCTTTGCAATGCTTAAGGCTTCAGAGGTAGAAATCAAAAAGGAGCATCATGTTTTGATGGTTAACAGGACCACTAGTTTCAAGAAAAAGGGTAACGAGAAGAAGGGGAACTTCAAGAAGAATAGCAACCAAGTTGTTGCTGAAGGGAAGAAGCCCAAGTCTGGACCTAAGCCTGAAACTGAGTGCTTCTACTTCAAAGGGACTAGTCACTGGAAGCGCAACTGCCCCAAGTATTTGGCGGATAAGAAGGATGGCAAAGTGAAAGGTATATTTGATATACATGTTATTGATTTGTACCTTACTAATGCTCGTAGTAGCGCCTGGGTATTTGATACTGGTTCTGTTGCTCATATTTGCAACTCGAAACAGGGGCTACGGATTAAACTAAGATTGGCTAAGAACGAGGTGACGATGCGCGTCGGAAATGGTTCCAAGGTCGATGTGATCGCCATCGGCACGCTACCTCTATATCTACCTTCGGGATTAGTTTTAGACCTAAATAATTGTTATTTGGTGCCAGCGTTGAGCATGAGCATTATATCTGGATCTTGTTTGATGCGAGATGTTTATTCATTTATATCAGAGAATAATGGTTGTTCTATTTATACGAGTAATATCTTTTATGGTCATGCACCCTTGATGAGTGGTCTATTTTTGTTGAATCTCGATTGTAGTGATACACATATTCATAATATTGAACCCAAAAGATGCAAAGTTAATAATGATAGTGCAACTTATTTGTGGCACTACCGTTTAGGTCATATTGGTGTAAAGCGCCTGAAGAAACTCCATGCTGATGGGCTTTTGGAATCACTTGATTATGAATCACTTGATCCTTGTGAACCATGCATCATGGGCAAGATGACTAAGACTCTGTTCTCCCGAACAATGGAGCGAGCAACTGACTTATTGGAAATAATACATACTAATGTATGCGGTCCGATGATTATTGAGGCTCGCGGCGGGTATTGTTATTTTCTGACCTTCACAGATGATTTGAGGAGATATGGGTATATCTACTTAATGAAACACAAGTCTGAAACATTTGAAAAGTTCAAAGAATGTCAGAGTGAAGCGGAAAATCATCGTAACAAGAAAATAAAGTTTCTACGATCTGATCGTGGAGGTGAATATTTGAGTTATGAGTTTGGTCTTCATTTGAAACAATGTGGAATAGTTTCGCAACTCACGCCACCTGGAACACCACAGCGTAATGGTGTGTCCGAATGTCGTAATCGTACTTTATTAGATATGGTGCGATCTATGATGTCTCTTACCGATTTACCACTATCATTTTGGGGTTATGCTTTAGAGACGGTTGCATTCACGTTAAATAGGGCACCATATAAATCCGTTGAGATGACACCATATGAACTGTGGTTTGGCAAGAAACCTAAGCTGTCGTTTCTTAAAGTTTGGGGCTGCAATGCTTATGTGAAAAAGCTTCAACCTGATAAGCTCGAACCGAAATCGGATACCCAAAAGAAACTGTTGGGTACACCTTCTATCACAGATCCAAAGGAAAGACATTTGTTTCTAAGAATGGATCCTTTCTAGAAAAGGAGTTTCTCTCGAAAGAAGTGAATGGGAGGAAAGTAGAACTTGATGAGGTAGTTGTAACTTCTCTCGAATTGGAAAATGGTTCATCACAGAAATCAGTTCCAGTGATGCCTACACCAATTAGTGAAGAAGTTAATGATGATGATCATGAAACTTCAGATCAAGTTACTACCGAACCTCGTAGGTCAACCAGAGTACAGTCTGCACCAGAGTGGTACGATAATTCTTTTCTGCAAGTCATGTTACTAGACCATGACGAACCTATGAACTATGAGGAAGCAATGATGAGCCCAGATTCTGCAAAATGGCTTGAGGCCATGAAATCTGAGATGGGATCCATGTATGAGAACAAAGTGTGGACTTTGGTTGACTTTCCCGATGATCGGCGAGCCATAGAGAATAAATGGATCTTCAAGAAGAAGACTGACGCTGACGGTAATGTTACTATCTACAAAGCTCGACTTGTTGCGAAAGTTTTTCGACAAGTTCAAGGAGTGGACTACGATGAGACCTTCTCACCCATAGCGATGCTTAAGTCTATCCGAATCATGTTAGCAATTGCCGCATTTTATGATTATGAAATTTGGAAAATGGATGTCAAAACTGCATTCCTTAATGGATTTCTTAAAGAAGAGTTGTATAGGATGCAACCAGAAGGTTTTGTCGATCCTAAAGGTGCTAACAAAGTGTGCAAGCTCCAGCGATCCATTTATGGACTGGTGCAAGCATCTCAGAGTTATAATATACGCGTTGATAGTGTGATCAAAGCATATGGTTTTATACAGGCTTTTGGAGAAGCCTGTATTTACAATAAAGTGAGTGGGAGCTATGTAGCATTTCTAATATTATATGTGGATGACATATTGTTGATTGGGGTGATATAGAATTTTTGGATAGCATAAAAGGATACTTGAGTAAGAATTTTTCAATGAAGGACCTCGGTGAAGCTGCTTATATTGGGCATCAAGATCTATAGAGATAGATCAAGACGCTTAATTGGACTTTCACAAAGCACATACCTTGATAAAGTTTTGAAGAAGTTCAAAATGGACTAGTCAAAGAAAGGGTTCTTGCCTATGTTACAAGGTGTGAAGTTGAGTTAGACTCAATGCCCGACCACAACAGAAGATAGAGAGAAAATGAAAGTCATTCCCTATGCCTCAGCCATAGGTTCTATCATGTATGTAATGCTGTGTACCAGACCTGATGTGTGCCTTGCTATAAGTTTACCAGGGAGGTCCCAATGTAATCCAGGAGTGGATCACTGGATAGCGGTCACAAACATCCTAAAATACATGAAAAGGACTATAGATATTTTTCTTGCTTATGGAGGTGACAAAGAGCTTGTCATAAATGGTTACGTCGATGCAAGCTTTGACACTGATCCAGATGACTCTAAGTCACAAACCGAATACGTATTTATATTGAATGGTGGAGCTATCAGTTGGTGCAGTTCCAAGCAGAGCGTCGTGGCGGGATCTATGTGTGAAGCGGAGTACATAGCTGCTTCGGAAGCAACAAATGGAGGAGTCTAGATGAAGGAGTTCATATCCAAACTAGGTGTAATACCTAGTGCATCGGGTCCAATGAAAATCTTTTATGACAATACTGGAGTAATTGGCTTAGCGAAGGAATCTAGATTTCACAAGAGAACCAAACACATCAAGAGACGCTTCAACTCTATCCACGATCAAGTCAAGGAGGGAGACATAGAGATTTGCAAAATACATACGGATCTGAATGTTGCAGACCCGTTGACTAAGCCTCTTCCACGAGCAAAACATGATCAGCACCAAGACTCCATGGGTGTTAGAATCATTACAATGTAATCTAGATTATTGACTCTAGTGCAAGTGGGAGACTGAAGGAAATATGCCCTAGAGGCAATAATAAAGTTGTTATTTATATTTCCTTATATCATGATAAATGTTTATTATTCATGCTAGAATTGTATTAACCGGAAACTTAGTACATGTGTGAATACATAGACAAAATAGAGTGTCCCTAGTATGCCTCTACTTGACTAGCTCGGTAATCAAAGATGGTTTAGTTTCCTAACCATAGACATGTGTTGTCATTTGATGAACGGGATCACATCATTAGAGAATGATGTGATGGACAAGACCCATCCGTTAGCTTAGCATAATGATCGTTAAGTTTTGTTGCTATTGCTTTCTTCATGACTTATACATATTCCTATGACTATGAGATTATGCAACTCCCGAATACCGGAGGAACACCTTGTGTGCTATCAAACGTCACAACGTAACTGGGTGATTATAAAGATGCTCTACAGGTGTCTCCGAAGGTATTTGTTGGGTTGGCATAGATCAAGATTAGCATTTGTCACTCCGAGTATCGGAGAGGTATCTCTGGGCCCTCTCGGTAATGCACATCACTATAAGACTTGCAAGAAATTTTGACTAATGAGTTAGTTGCGGGATGATGTATGGTAACAAGATTGAAGTAGGTATGAGGATACCGACGATCACTTCTCAGGCAAGTAACATACTCATGACAAAGGGAATAACGTAAATTATTAATACAGTTTGACCGATAAAGATCTTCGTAGAATATGTAGGAACCAATATGAGCATCTAGGTTCCAATATTGGTTATTGATCAGAGATGTGTCTTAGTCATGTCTACATAGTTCTCGAACCCGTAGGGTCCGCATGCTTAACGTTCGATGACGATTTGTATTATGAGTTATGTGTTTTGGTGACCGAAGATTGTTCGGAGTCCCGGATGAGATCACGTACATGACGAGGAGTCTCAAAATGTCGAGTGGTAAAGATTGATATATTGGAAGGTGGTATTCGGACATCAGAATGGTTTCGAGTGGTTCGGGTATTTTACCGGAGTACCGCGGGGTTACCGGAACCCCCCGGGGGAAGTCATGGGCCTCATGGGCCATGGGAGAGAGAGGGGACAGCCCACAAGGGGTGGCCGCGCCACCCATGGGAGTCCAATTAGGACTAGGGGAGGATGCGGCGTCCCCCTTTCCCTCTTTCCCTCTCCCACTCCCACTCCTTCCTTTTCCCCTCCGATGAAGAAAGGAAAAGGGGGGGGGGGCGAATCCTACTAGGAGTGGAGTCCTAGTAGGACTCCCCCCATGGCGCGCCCCTCTTGGCCGGCCGCCTCCTCATCCCCTCCTTTATATACGGGGGCAGGGGGCACCCCAAAGCACAACAGTTGTTCTCTTAGCCATGTGTGGTGCCCCTCTCCACAGTTTACTCGTCCGGTCATAGCGTCATAGTGCTTAGGCGAAGCCCTGCATGGATCACATCACCATCACAGTCACCACACCGTCATGCTGACAAAACTCTCCCTCGACCCTCTACTGGCTCAAGCGTTCGAGGGACGTCATCGAGCTGAACGTGTGCTGAACTCGGAGGTGCCGTACGTTTGGTACTAGATCGGTTGGATCGTGAAGACGTTCGACTACATCAACTGTGTTAAACTAATGCTTCCGCTTTCGGTCTACGAGGGTACGTAGACACACTCTCGCCCTCTCATTCCTATGCATCTCCTATAGATAGATCTTGCATGAGTGTAGGATTTTTTTTGAAATTGCATGCTATGTTCCCCAACACGGAGGGGCCAGGCAACCGTACAGTGCGGTAGTATTCAAGAGCTCAACGACAAATGACAACATAAATTTGGATTCCCTTACAATTTTGCTTGTTCATTATCGCACACGATTCATTTCCGTCGCTTCCGGAAACAGTGTGCGCTGAGCCTATTGTGTGTTGTGTTATGATTGGCCGGAACCCCAGCCACGCGGATCGCGCGTGTGCACCATAGGATGCGCCATGATCGAACGGCAATCCACGTCCCTCACATCACACCCATGCAGCTGTAGCTGGATTGGATTTATATGCGCTAAATGCCTAGAAAATGGACATAATCCCCTAAATATGGTAAATGAGCCCGGAAGAATGCCAAATTTGAACAGAGTGATTTGCAGGGTGTATGTTCATCGTAGAAAAAAACTCTAGGACAAAGAACAAAGAAAATTTGGATTCCCCTTCAATCTTGGTGATTTCCCTCTCGAAAGCATGCAACTTATTTGGTGATGGTTCGATTTATGAAGGGCGTGCATGACGACATAAGCCAAACCTTCTCAAATTTTTACCAGGGCATGGTAAGGTCATACGATGGCACAACATGCCATGCATCATGTTTTTCAAGCATTTATTTCATTTTTTCTATAGTTGAAAACCCAATAAACAAACGTTTGTGGTTGACTATTGCCACACATTTCATCAAAATATCCGTCCTTTCCTTGTAAAAGGCATGAGAATTTACTAAATGGCACGAACATGGTTTTCCAGGCTATTCTTGTGCACCCTTTCATGCACCGATTGTTTGAACTTGAATTATGTGCATTAATGCCTAGGAAATGCACATAATCCCCTAAATACGGCAAATGAGCCCGGAAAAGTGCCAAATTTGAACACGATGATTTAAAGGTTGTATGCTCATCGTAGAAAAAAACTCATGGACAAAGGACAAAGGAAATTTGGACCCCCCTTCAATCTTGGTGATTTCCCCCTCGAAACCATGAAACTTCCTCGGTGATGGTTCGATTTACGAAAGGTGTGCATCACGACATAAGAAAAACATTCTCCAATTTTTACCAGGGCATGGTGAGGCCATACCATGGCACCACACCAGGCGTCATGTTTTCCAACCATGTGTTTCATTTTTTGTATAGTTGTTAATCCAGTAAACACACGTTTATGGTTGACTATTGCCACACATTTCCTGGAAATATCTGCCCATTCCTTGTAAAAGGCATGAGAATGTACTAAATAACAGGAGCATGGTTCTATCTAACCGTTCTTGTGCACCTTTTCATGCACCGATTGTTGGAATTTGAATTATGTGCATTAATGCCTAGAAAATGCACATAATCCCAAAAATATGGTAAATGAGCCTGGAAAAATATCAAATTTGAACACGTTGCATTTGAGGCGGTATGTTGATCGTTGGAAAAACCTGAATGACAAACTAGGATGGAAATTTGGATTCCCCTTCAATCTTGGGGATTTCCCTCCCGAAAGCATGGAACTTCCTCGGTGATGGTTCGATTTATGAAGGGCGTGCATGACGACATAAGCCAAACCTTCTCAAATTTTTACCAGGGCATGGTGAGGTCATACCATGGCACCGTGCCAGGTGTTATGTTTTTCAAGCATTTATTTCATTTTTTCTATAGTTGAAAACCCAACAGACAAACATTTGTGATTAACTATTGCCACACATTTCATCGAAATATCTGCCCCTTCCTTGTAAAAGGTATGAGAATTTACTAAATGGCACGAGCATGGTTTTCTAGGCCGTTCTTGTGCACCCTTTCATGTACCGATTTTTTGAACTTGAATTATGTGCATTAATGCCTAGGAAATGCACATAATCCCCTAAATATGGCAAATGAACCCGGAAAAGTGCCAAAGTTGAACACTGTGATTTGCAGGTTGTATGTTCATCATAGAAAAAAACTCATGGACAAAGGACAAAGGAAATTTGGATCCCCCTTCAATCTTGGTGATTTCCCCCTCAAAACCATGAAACTTCCTCGGTGATGGTTTGATTTACGAAAAGCGTGCATGATGACATTTTTACCAGGGCACGGCGAGGCCATACCATGGCACCACACCAGGCGTCATGTTTTCCAAGCATGTATTTCATTATTTTATAGTTGTTAACCTAGTAAACAATGCGTTTATGGTTGACTATTGCCACACATTTCCTTGAATTATCTACCCATTCCTTGTAAAAGGCATGAGAATGTACTAAATAGCATGAGCATGGTTTTTCAGACCGTTCTTGTGCACCTTTTCATGCACCGATTGTTTGAATCTGAATTATGTGCATAATTAATGCCTAGAAAATGCACATAATCCCCTAAATATGGTAAATGAGTTTGAAAAAATGTCAAATTTTAACACGTTGCATTTGAGGCGGTATGTTGATCGTTGGAAAAAAACTGAATGACAAACTAGGACGGAAATTTGGATTCCTGTTAAATCTTGGTGATTTCCCGGTCAAAAGCATTAAACTTCCTCGGTGATGGTTCGATTTATGAAGGGCGTGCATGACGACATAAATCAAACCTTCTCAGCTTTTAACCAGGACACGGTGAGGCCATACCATGCCACCATGCCAGGCATCATCTTTTTCAAGCACGTATTTCATTGTTCTATAGTTGATAACCCATTAAATGACGCGTTTGTGGTTGACTATTGCCACACATTCCATTGAAATCTCTGTGCATTCCTTGTAAAATTCTTGAGAAGTTACTAAATACCACGAGTATGTTTTTTCCAGACCGTTCTTGTGCAGCTTTTCAAGCACCAATTGTTTGAATTTGAATTGTGTGCATTAATGCCTACAAAATGCACATAATCCCCTAAATATTGTAAATAAACCCGGAAACGTGTCAAATTTGAACACGGTGATTAGCTGTCACGCCCAATATGCGACCCTATCCAAAAGGAACTCGAAGGTCCCACCAAGGATAGACCCGCATATTGAAACGCTTTTGCAAGGTGGATATCATTACATCAACATTACATAATAGGTAGGGATACATACAAGAGGCATACAATGCCACACGAATAGAACATCATCTTACATAAGAGCACCATCTGACTATGGATGAAACACAAACAAAAACTCAAACGACATCCACCCTGCTAGCCCAGGCTGCCGACCTGGAACCTATCCCCTGATCGAAGAAGAAGCAGAAGAAGAACTCCAAAACAAGTAAACATCGCTCTCGTGTCATGATCATCACATAAACCTGTACCTGCAACTGTTGTTGTAGTAATCTGTGAGCCACGAGGACTCAGCAATCCCATTACCATGGGTATCAAGACTAGCAAAGCTTAATGGGAAAGGAAAGGGTAAAGTGGTGTTGCAGCAGCGACTAAGCAAGTATGGTGGCTAACATACGCAAATAAGAGCGAGAAGAGAACAAATGGAACGGTCGTGAAGCTAGCAATGATCAAGAGGTGATCCTGAACTCCTACTTACGTCAAACATAACCCAAAGACCGTGTTCACTTCCACTACTAGGGAAAAGGCTATACACAGAATCTTAGCAGCAGCGAGGGTTAAAAACCCTCGCTATTGCTACTTACTAGCAGCGCAGGTTTTCAAACCTCGCTACTACTAAGTTGATAGCAGCAGCGCGGGTTTGTAACCCTCGCTACTACTAAGCGGTCTCTACCGTGCCCCCCGGGATATGCCATAGTAGTAGCACGGGTTTTGAACCCTCGCTACTACTAAGTTGATAGCAGTAGCGCGGGTTTTTAACCCTCGCTACTACTAACCCGCGCTACTGCTATCAACTCAGTAGTAGCGAGGGTTAAAAACTCGCGCTACTGCTAAACGTCTGTCATAGTAGTAGCGTGGGGTATGGCCTATTTGTCAAAGTCTAC
>NC_041391.1:109244748-109248840 GCF_002162155.2 Triticum dicoccoides | reverse complement strand
AATAAAAGAAAATGATAAAAATGTCAAAATAATAAAAGAAAATAAGTTTCCCATGTGATATGTGGTCTAGTTGTTGGGAAAATTTACAAATATGAATTTCGACTTTATTTGCAAAATCTCTTTGGAAATTTGTAAAATGGCCATAACTTTTGCATACGAACTCGGATGAAAAAGTTTTTTATATGAATAATCATCTACTCGAAAAGTTACATCCGAATTTAATCGGGGGAACCCCGTTAAACATTTTCAAAAGCCTCAAAAGCCTAACAGAAAAAAGTTACGGGGCTTTTAAGATCTGGAGGCAAAAAAATTCAAAAAAATTCAGTTTTTTTAAATTTTTGTTAACTCTGGTTAAAGTATGGTCAAACTAATTATTCAAGAATATTAGTGTTAGTAAATAATTATTTTAGTTTTTTTGAATTTTGGTCAAATCTGGTCAAACTGTGGTCAAATCTGGTCAAACTGTGGTCAAACTGTGGTCAAACTGTGGTCAAACTAATTATTCAAGAAATATTAGTGTTACTAATTTTTTAAAACAATAGTTTCAAACTCAAACAGTGAAATATGTGACTTCATGCTCAAGCTAAATTCCTGATGTTAATAGGATTGACATCTTACTATTGTTAAGAAAACAACAAGTGCAGACTTGGAAACGAGGGAGAATAGAACCCGGAAGTTAAGCGTGCTCAGGCTGGAGTAGTGAGAGGATGGGTGACCGTCCGGGAAGTTAGATGATTTGGAATGATGAGGGGTGATTAGAGATTAAATTGAGCAGCGATGAGGGGTGATTAGAGATTTGAGGTTAAAATAATCCAGAAATTTGAAAATTAGGGAAAAAAATTCAAAAATTTTTTTCGGAAAAATTCAAAAAAAAATTCAGAGATTACAGATTAGTAGTAGCGCGGGTTTCTACCCACGCTACTGCTATAAGTTAGCTGTAGCGCCTTATTAGTAGCGCGGGTACCCGCACTACTAATAGGCCCAAAACCCGCGCTGCTGCTAGGCTTTTCCCTAGTAGTGTTCCCGGACTCCGCCGAGAAGAGACCATCACGGCTACACACGCGGTTGATGCGTTTTAATTCGGATCCGGTGTCAAGTTATCTACAACCGGACATTAACAAATTCCCATCTGCCACATAACCGCGGGCACGGCTCTTGAAAGTTTATACCCTCCAGGGGTGTCCCAACTTAGCCCATGATAAGCTCTCGCGATCAACGAAGGATATTCCTTCTCCCAGGAAGACCCGATCAGTCTCGGAATCCCGGTTTACAAGACATTTCGACAATGGTAAAACAAGTCCAGCAAGACCGCCTGATGCACCGACAGTCCCGATAGGAGCTGCACATATCTCGTTCTCAGGGCAACACCGGATAAGCTAAGCGTACAGGTACCGACGTAACCCAAGTTGCCAAGGGATGGTCCCTCACGGTGCTCTTGTTTGGACCAACACTTAGACAAGAATTGGCCCGGGGGGGCTATAATAAATATGACCCTTGGGTTAATTACTCCCAAGGGAAAAGTAGGTGGTGGTGAGGAAAATGGTAAAACCAAGGTTGGGCCTTGCTGGAGGAGTTTTATTCAAAGCGAACTATCAAGGGGGTCCCATAAATCACCCGAGCGCGTTAGGAACGCAAAATCCGGGAACATAACACCGGTATGATGGAAACTAGGGCGGCAAGAGTGGAACAAAACACCAGGCATAAGGCCGATCCTTCCACCCTTTACCAAATATATAGATGCATTAATTAAAATAAGAGATATTGTGATATCCCAACAAAATCCTGTCCACCATGGAGCAATCTTCAACTTCACCTGCAACTAACAACACTATAAGAGGGGCTGAGCAAAGCGGTAACATAGCCAAACAACGGTTTGCTAGGACGGGTGAAAAAGGTTAGAGGCTGACATGGCAATTGGGGAGGCTTGAAGAGCAAAAGATAGGTAGCGCAGCATAGCGATAGAACGAAGCAACTAGCATAGAAATGATAGTAGTGAGATCCAAGGTGACGGTCATCTTGCCTGAAATCCCGCTAGGAAGAAGAATGAGTCCATGAAGGATATGAAGCCACGAAGACAAACCAAGCGTAGACGAACGAATCCTCACGATCGCAACGAAACGGGAACTATCGAGAAGAAGCACACAACAAGGTAAACACACCACACATAGACAAGACATGATGCACAACCAAGCATGATGCATGACAAAGCTACATGAAGATACTCATGGCAAGAGACGATGCAAACAAGAGCAACGCATCAAGGCAAGTTTAAATGAGGCCGAAAACAACATATAACAATTCCGGTAAGTCCTCATATGCAAGTTCCAAAGTTGGTCCAGATCTGAATAAACCTTATGTTCAAGTTGTTAAACAGCAAGTTAAGATGCACCAAGATGATCTACATGAAATTCTAGTCAAGTTACATATAAAGTTCATTAGATTCGGAGCTACGGCCTAGAAGATATGAGCAAAACAAGTTAAACATGGCATTGATGCAAAATGCACCCAAACATAAAAAAAACACCTCCAAACAAGGATGCAACATGATAATATGAAACTACATGCAAAATCAAGCAAGTTTCATATAGAGCACACTCAAAACGGAGCAACGGTTCAACCCATACACTATGTCATAACAACAATCTAACCAAAACAGCAACTAGGCATCTTGCAAGCATCAAAACAATATGCTACAACATCCCAACGTAAAAACAAAAGGCATGGGCATGAAGTACAGGTAAAGCATAACAAAACATGAACACTGAGCTATCTCCAGAAACAACTAGAACATGCCCAAAAGGACATGGGAAGATTGCAAATAATAACAGTTACAGATTTTGCAGAAATAACATCAGGTTGCAATGTTTAGAGCTATCAAACAACATGTTACAGGAACTTAACATGGCAAACAAAGGCATGGCATGAATCTACTAATTGCATATAACAAAAGTCCCTTACTGACCATGAGCCAAAAGGTCACAGAAAATATAATGGCACCCATGTAAACATGGCAAGTTATATGACAGATTCATACATGGCAGGAACAACAATAAGTAGGCATGTTGGTGAGCTTGAACCACTCACCACAGAGCAATATATGACATTGCAAGGCAACCAAGAGTAAGAAGACATGTCTATGAAGCTAAGCATAGAAAGAACAAGTTCATAGGGTGCATGGATCACTAGCAAAGCTCATGGCAAAACTGAACTTAATGTTAACAGGTTGACAGCAACATTATTTAGCAATTTGAGAGCAAGATTACAACAAGTTACAGCAGGCTATAAATGCAACCAGTGGCATGAATGGATAGAGAAAGACATGTGTAACAATTCATCCTTAGTGAACATCTCCATATTATGCATAGAATGACTTGTAGCAGCAGGTTTACATAGCAACAAAATATAACAGAATCTGTCAAGAAAACAGCAACAACAAGTACCCTACTTAACAAGCTTGATGCACTCAGTACACAAGTCACAAAAATACATGGATTGAACCTATGGAAAGATAGCATATCATAGATCAAAACACATGTAGACATCAACCTCATAGGATGGACACATCAAACATGGCAAAAATGACAAATCATCAAGTTATAACAGTTTCAGCAGATTAACATCATATAGCACTCTTGCAACGATGATTCAGGCATCAAGATGGACTCAAATGAACATGATGCAATGGAATGAAATGAAGTACTCATTGAGTCGAACAATTTGACATATTACACGCACGAAACGGAACAGAATGCACAGAGTTATGATGTGATGAACATGGCATGATAGTGTCAAAATTACAGGACTTGGTGGATTCGGGGTCAACCTTCGATCTGCATGGTTTTCGAGGTTCATCGGAGTTCGTCGCCGGAGACGAGGAGGAAGATGCCAGGGAGGCGCGGGGAGGCGGCCCCGGCCTGGATCTGACCGGATCCGGCCGGTGGCACGTTGGGGCGGCAGCGGAGGGAGCTGCGGCGGCGGGGCGCGGGGCGGATCCGGCCGGGGCGGATTGGACGGGGCGAGGGCGGGCAGACGGGCCAGGCGGCGGGGGTGCGCGGGCTCGCGCGGCTCCGCGGTGGGCTCCGCGGGCCGCGC
>NC_041391.1:109180505-109244210 GCF_002162155.2 Triticum dicoccoides | reverse complement strand
CGGGCCGCGCGGTGGCGGGAGTCAGCAGCGACAGGTGTCGGCGGCACGTTCTGTCCGGTGAGGCCGGACATGTCCGGTGGCGGCGGGGGAAATTTCTAGGGTTTGAACTGCGGGATTTCGGGGAGGATCACATATATATAGGTAGAGGGAGCTAGGAGAGTCCAAATGAGGAGCGGTTTTCACCCACACGATCGTGATCGAACGACCGAGAGCATGGGGGTGACTTAGATGGGTTTTGGGCCAGTTTGAAAGGTGTGTTGGGCTGCACACAAAGAGGCTTTTGTGGTTACCCGGTTAACCGTTGGAGTATCAAACGACCTCCAAATGGCACAAAACTTGACATGCGGTCTACCGGTGCTATACCATGGCCGCTTGGCAAACCTCGGGCCATTCCGAGAAAGTTTAACGCCCGCTCACAACGAGAGACAAAAGGGGGACGCCCGGGGAACATAGGAGTGCCGGATTGCAAAACGGACAACGGGGAAAATGCTCGGATGCATGAGACGAACATGTATGCAAATGCGATGCACATGAAGACATGATATGAAAAATAGATGATGACATGGAAAAATACAACACGCAAGAAAATGACATGGCAATGACGGCGAATAACTGGCGGACACCTGGCGCAACGAATCCGGGGCGTTACAACACTCTTCCACTAACAAGAGATCTCGTCCCAAGATCTTAGGACCGAGACGGAAGGGAAAAGGGATGAGGTGAAACCAGAACTCAAGAGAAGAAGCAAAAAAAATCAAAAGCACTCGAGAAGAAGAGAGGAACGACGAGAATGACGAGAATCGAAAGCTCACTGAATCAGATAGACTATGAAACCACTCCGGTTAGAACGAGATAAGAAACAAATAAGACTAGAAGGATTTAGGCAACGCTCCGGCTGAACATGGAAAATAATAGAACACGAGCTTGAGAGGATGGAATGTTACTTGATGAAGACAATACACAAAACCTCCGGAAAGAATTGAAAGAGTGGAATGAAAAGAACGGAGAAGAAAATGACAACTTGTGCCACGAATAAAATATCAAGCAACCTTAGAAGAAAAGATTGAACGGAGTTGTTGAGAAAATCAACAACGAAAGAATAAGCTTGTTGTGGTATTATAGGTAACATCTCAAGATCATAAGGTGATAACCGGCCACAAACGGAAATGATTGGATAGCTGAGAAGATCAAAGAAATGCAAAACTCCACTTCGAAAGAATACGGAGAATTAATTGCACTTCGAGACGCGAGAAGAAAAGATACTTGAACTCCTTGAACAAGAATGTTGACGAACACTTGAAGAATGAATTAAATCATGATGATCCACCATGAAGAACTCCTGTGACAAAAGGATGACGAGATAAAATGCAGGATGAAAGAATAGATGAGCGTTGCGATGATTTAGATGGAGGTTCCGACAAGATGGCCGAGGAAATTTGAACTCCGGAAAAGAAAAGATGAAAACACTTGGAACTAGAATTTATTCATCAAGAACAAACTCTGAAGGAAGGGAGTTCTCACTTTGAGGAAATACGAATAAGATCTATTGTATGCTTATCCTTCATCAAATTAAATTGATGACAACCGGATTTTTGCATACTACTTACTCTTCTTGAAACAGATTAAAGGGAAATATAGCGCAAAACTTGAGAAAGTCTTCATGAACCACCGGTAGGATTGGAAAGAATGAATGAATTAATTTGATAAACAAGGAAAAGAATCTTGAACGAACCACAGTTAGAATTTGGAAATGACTGATGAAAGAGTATGAATCACCGGGAAGAATTAGAAGAACCAATATGCTTGAGGGGATTTAGATGCCAAAGAACTGGAAGAACTCGAGCTGATTAAAGAACACTTGAACGAAGCACCGGGGTAAATAGAGAATGATAACTGGAATGATGGCCTCCGGTGAAAAGAAATGGAAAACAACTTCTGACATACTCCGGATGGGTAAGAAAAGAATATCTGACAAATGGAATAATTCGAGAGGATAACATGAAGCTAGAACCACGAATCTTCGAGAGAACGGGCAAGATTTAGAGGAAAAACACTTCTTCGATCTTCAAAGTTGAGAATGACGACGAGAAACACCACCGAAATTACTGAGGTACTCCAGAAGAATGAAAAGCAAAGAGGTTGAGCCAACAATGAAAATGATTTGAAATCGATCTCAAAAAAGCATCTGACTGATGAAATCATACTTACGTCAGACTTGAAAAGAAATAGGAATGGCTCCGGAATAATTAGAAGAGTCAGGTAAGTTCCTGGAAAAAGACCTGTGGGTTAGGGCCCACTGGAGAGATAACAACGTTGAAAAGGATTGTTGAAGAAATAGATGATGCACCGGAACAATGAAATATTTGAATGAGGTGACAACCTCGAATTAATTTGAACACAGACGAATCTCCTGAGATGTCTTCGGCACTCCGGAACGATTAAATGGCGAGAGGCGAACGAGCAAGGGGAACACTTGATCCAAGGAAAAGAATATGACCAACCCGAAAAACTTGAATTGAGTGCACCGGAAAAGAAAAAGAGATGAAGAATGATGAACGAGACGAGAATTCACCGGTTGAAATAATTGAGGGCAGAATGAAGAGACTCCACACGAATGGAATTGATGGTCGAAAGAGACTCAAACTCCGGGAAGAAGAGGGTGGGAGGGCGGTGTCGGTGTCAAAACCGGCGGATCTCGGGTAGGGGGTCCCGAACTGTGCGTCTAGGCGGATGGTAACAGGAGACGAGGGACACGATGTTTCTACCCAGGTTCGGGCCCTCTCGATGGAGGTAAAACCCTACGTCCTGCTTGATTAATATTGATGATATGGGTAGTACAAGAGTAGATCTACCACGAGATCAAGGAGGCTAAACCCTAGAAGCTAGCCTATGGTATGATTGTTGTAATGTATGTTGTCCTATGGACTAAAGCCCTCCGGTTTATATAGACACCGGAGAGGGCTAGGGTTACACAGAGTCGGTTACAATGGTAGGAGATCTACATATCTGTATTGCCAAGCTTGCCTTCCACGCCAAGGAAAGTCCCATCTGGACACGAGACGGAGTCTTCAATCTTGTATCTTCGTAGTCTTGGAGTCCGGTGGATATTGATAGTCCGGCTGTCCGGACACCCCCTAGTCCAGGACTCCCTCAGTAACCCCCGAACCAGGCTTCAATGACGATAAGTCCAGCGCGTTTATAGTATTCGGCGTTGCAAGGCGGGTTCTCCCTTCAAATTCGATGTACCTGCCGAACAGTGTCCGGCTTCATCTTGAATACTGTGTTCCTCGGCTTCTACGCCAAATAATGGCCGTCTTCCACGTGTCGCACGAATGCGAAAAGCCAGGGTGTCTTTTTCATTTCACCCCCCAATTGTGCGAGTTGCCCGCCTATAAAAGAGGCAAGAATCTAGATCCAAACCACACCGTCTTCCTCCCGCGAATACTCCATCGAAGCGCCTTTGACCTAGAAATCCATTCCACCATGGATCGTCAACACGGCTCTTCTTCGCGCGTTCCCAGCCCACCGCCGGGGAGTTGGAGGAGGTGCTATATTTCGCACAACGAGCTCGTGAAGCTGCAAACGGGGGGATTCCTCCCTCCGGCCTTTATGGTCCCAGTCCGGGCCGGACTGGTTACTTATCAAGGTGGGAGACAGGCGGAGGACACTCCAAGCCCCAATAAGGGGGAGCGAGTATGTTTTGTCCCTTATCTGACAAGGGGACTCGGATTTCCAATACATCCGTTCCTCCGCGGGCTCCTGAAGTTCTACGGACTCCAGCTCCACCACCTCACGCCCGCCTCTGTGCTGCATATCGAGGGCTACGTAGCTCTTTGCGAGCTATTCCTGGGCATTGAGCCCCATTTCGCATTGTGGAAGAGGTTGTTTTGCCTCGTACCCCGTTCTCACCAGGGGTCCATATATCAAGTGGGCGGCGCCGAAATATGGCGCATCGCCGGGACCGGATACCTATCCGGCACTCCCAAGAAGGCATCCGAAGACTGGCCCTCGGAGTGGTTTTATATAGAAGACGCCCCGCTGCTAGACCCAGTTCGGATCGGCCTCCCGGAGTTTAGTGCTGCTCCCTTGAAGAAACGCCTCAGCTGGCGCCCGCGAAGCCCCCGATTGGAGGAAGACAAGAGCGTCCACTACTTGATGGGCCGGATAAGATTAATGGTTCATTCCGTCCTGGCCATGATCGGAGTCATGGCGACATGCATCAAGCGAGGGGTACAGCCACTGCAATACAGAGGCCACCCCATGTGGGATTTCAACGGGGAAGACGATGCTACCCGGCACGGCCGCAAAGGGCCGGATTCGGCCGAGGATCTGGTGAAGATCCTGTCCAGCCTGTACAAGGGGGAGAAGGAGGATTTCCTTCGAACGGACCCTTTGAATGGGTTTTCCATGATCAACCCCATAGGATGGGTAAGTGAACACCTCGAAGGGCCCAACCCATGCTTTCGAAGTTTAAGCTTCTTACATTATGTCTTCGGCGCAGGATCTACGCCGGACTGTGGAGGACATGGTGAGTCCTGCTCAGCAACCCAAGGATCCAAAAGGATCCTTGGATCCGGCCTCCGAAGAGGACCCGGATATCGAGGTGGAGCTGATCGACGGGGTGTATCACCAGCTCAGCATAGACAATGCTTTGGTCGCCATTACGGCGGACTACCCAGGGCTAAGTCCGGCTTCCCAGGTGACCGCGACCGAAGTCCGGACACCATTATCTCATCCCTGCCCATTTCTAACCTTCGCGAACGATGGTATTTTGCAGGAAGCGCCTTTGCGGCAGGAAGCCGAGCCCGCGGCGTCCGACCAACAGAGGTCAGTCCGAACCAGCAGGCGGAAAAGGAGCGAAGTGCGGACGGAAACGCCGCAAAGGTATAGCTCGTATTTGAATTTTTAGAGCAATGTTCCGAGGAAACGTCTGAGTGCTCATGATCTTTGTAGGAGAAAAAGCGCTCGCCGGACTGCGAGCGCAGGAATTGCCAATCCGACCAACACCGGCCAGGCTCCACCGCCCGGCCTGGAGGGGGAGGCAAGCGCAAGACGCGAGCCGGATCCTCCTCTAACGGAGGATACCGACAGACTGTCTGCCACCAAGTCTGAGGTGGAGAGCGCCATGAACCATAGGCGCCGCCGGACAATATTTCAAGAAGCATGCTTTTCCCCTGAGGCATTGGATGCTTTTAACGCAGGGGACGCGCATCTCCATGCTGCTCAAAATGGTTTTACCAGAGCCACAGAGCAGTATGTGAAAGACATACGGGTAAGGGAATTTTAATGGTTGTATATACCAGTAGCCCCCGAGACTTAAAGTAGTTATGCTAACTGATTTAAGGATCATTGGAAATTTCAGGCACTTAATGAGAAGAACGCCTAGCTGTCTCGGGAGCTGCAAGATTGCAAGGCCCAACTTGAGGCCACACTTGCTGCCGCAGGAGGAGACGAAAAGACCCCTCCTGGTAACACATTTTTATTAATAAATATAAGCGTTGTGCGGCGTGCGCGCGAGTCTAATAATGACATTTGCAGGTGCCGCCGGACATGATCCGGACAGGCAAGCATTGCTACGCCAGCTAAAGGCCGGCGAGAGTGTGCTGAATAGGGTTCAGCAGGAAAGGAACAAGCTCCAGGATGCCAACGCCAAGCTTGGAGAAGAGCTGAAAGGCGCTCAGGCTGAGCTATCCGGCTCCGTTAAGGAGAATCAGCGGCTTCGTCGCGGCATTTATAGTGAGTGCTTGAGCGAACTCTTTTGAAAAGAAGAGTTCGGCGAGGAAGTATTTTTACATGATATGTCTTATAGGTATACTCACGGGTCGTCCTGCAGAGGAGATGCCCATATCAATGGGTGATCAACTTCCTGAACTGTTGCAGCTACTCGAACGAGTTCGACAGGCAATGAGCGGCGTCGTTCAGGCTTTATGGCCAGCCCTCACCCTACCCGAGGGCCTCGGGGAGCTTGCGGAGAAGCTGCAGGGAGTGCGGCAGCACTTCCGTTTGTGGAAGATTTCGGCTTGCCGTCAAGGTGCCAGGGAGGCTTGGGCCATGGTGAAGACGCGGTATAAGAAGGCGGATCCCAACCACATGGCCGAAGTTGGACCGGTGGGGCCCGATGGGAAGGAGATCCCTGTGAGTTTAGTGTATAGCCAAGTAGAGTTGGCTGCTAAATTTTCCCAACAGGACTGTAAACTAGACAGCCTGTTAGACGGGATTGAGGAGGAATACAATCAGTAAATTTCACAATGTATGTTATCCTTTAAAGTGACATGTGAAATGCCTTCTAGCCGGATTGTAGATCGTTTGTCTTTGCCGACCTTTTCGCTTCGACCTCGGGACCCTAGAGTCCAGAGTGTGTCCGAATACCTTTTTGGTTAAGAAACAACCGTGGTAGGCATGGAGACCAAGCGTAGGGGTCATTAGTGCTTTATCAGACAAGTGCCCAACTAGTTATGTTATATTACATGGTTAGTAAGAAACATCTTCCAGGGAGAATAGTTCCGTTAAGGGTTCCTTTCCCTGGGAGGCATGCCCTAAAGTGCATGTCCGGACTGCAAAGAAAGCAGTAAAACATCTGGGGGCAAATAGACAAATAGGTAAAAAATCATCTTTTAAGTCACCGACCGAATATTCCCTTAAGAACGCTAGCTTTCGGCTTCACCCAGTCTGAGGTACACATCCGGCTGACCCGGCAGTAACAATCGCAGAGGTGCTCCCTTTACCTCCTAGCCGAACAATCGGGAACGTAGGGGTAAGCACAGGAGCCAGGCAAACCAGCTTGGCCAAAACTTAAGTAATATCGATGCATATAATGGCGAGTAAAAGGTACATGTGGAAGCTTGACACATGTGCTGGGTATAAACCCGTATAATTGAGCTTCTGTAAAGAAGCCCCCAGGAATAATGAGTGCAGATGGCACATCATGCGTATAATTGAGCTTCTGTAAAAGAAGCCCCCAGGAATAATGAGTGCGGATGGCACATCATGAGTATGCAAAGAATGCAAAAATAGGCCCAGAAGGGCTTTTAAGTGAAAAGGATAAAAGGAGAAACAAAAGACAGCCGAAGTGTAAAAGTTTGGACGGGGGAAGGGGACGAACTCTTAGTCCGGCGCTAGGCATAGAATCATCGGAGGCGGGCTGCGTTCCATGGGTTCGGCTCGAGTCGGTGATCGGACGCATTTCGTAGACGTTATGCTCCGCCGGTCAGTACTTGATCGATAATGAAGGGGCCCTCCCATTTGGGCTTGAGCTTGTCCTTTTTCTTGTCCGGCAGGCGTAGAACTAGTTCGCCAACGTTGTAAGTCTTGGCCCGTACTTCTCTGCTTTGATATCTTCGGGCCTGCTACTGATAGAATGCGGAACGAGCCTTCGCGACGTCACGTTCTTCCTCCAATGTGTCCAAGCTGTCCTGCCGATCAAGCTCGGCCTCTCTTTCCTCATACATGCACACTCGATGTGAGTCATGAATAATGTCACAGGGCAAGACTGCCTCTGCGCCGTATACCATAAAAAATGGTGTGAATCCGGTAGTACGGTTAGGCGTTGTCCGCAGCCCCCAGAGTGCGGAGTCGAGCTCCTCGACCCATTGTGTGTCGGATTTAGTGAGTGACCTCACTATTCTGGGTTTAATGCCGCTCATTATTAGAACATTTGCTCTTTCCACTTGACCGTTGGTTTGAGGGTGATAGACTGACGCATAGTCGAGCTTGATGCCCATATTTTTGCGCCATGAGTTAACCTCGTCGGCTGTGAAGTTCGTGCCGTTGTCGGTGATGATGCTGTGAGGGACTCCGTAACGGTGTACCACCCCTGATATAAAGTCTATCACTGGTCCGGACTCTGCCGTTTTGACCGGTTTGGCCTCTATCCATTTGGTGAATTTATCCACCATGACCAATAGGTATTTTTTCTTGTGGGTTCCCCCTTTAAGGGGTCCAACCATGTCAAGCCCCCAGACCGCGAACGGCCAGGTAATGGGTATGGTTTTGGGGGCGGTGGGTGGCATATGGCTCTGATTAGCAAAGAGCTGACAACCAACGCATCGCTGGACCAAGTCCTGTGCGTCTGCCCGAGCCGTCGGCCAATAAAATCCTGTACGGAATGCCTTTCCTACAAGGGCCCGGGCTGCTGCGTGGTGTCCGCCTAGTCCGGCATGAACTTCAGCCAGGAGGTTTCGCCCTTCTACTTCGGAGATACACCTTTGAAGGACTCCGGTGGTACTTTTCTTATAAAGTTCTGCCTCATGGACCTTGTAGGCCTTCGATCGCCGGACTATGCAGCGGGCCTCATTTTGGTCTTCGGGAAGTTCCTGCCTAAGTAAGTAGGCTAGGAAAGGTTCTGTCCACGCGACAATTACTGCCATTATGACGTGGGCGGAGGGTGTTATGTTGTCTGCCGAATCACCGGTTGGTGCGGTTTTCTCCGGTTTGTCGCTACCGGGCTCCTCTTCCCATAGTACAGATGGCTTGAAGAGCCGTTCCAGGAAGATATTTGGAGGGACAGCATCCTGTTTCGCACCGATGCGTGCCAGGACGTCGGCCGCTTGGTTATTATCTCGGGCTATGTGATGGAATTCGAGTCCTTCAAACCGAGCTGACATTTTTAGGACAGCGTTGCGATATGCTGCCATTTTCGGATCCTTGGCGTCGAAGTCTCCATTTATTTGGGATATTGCAAGGTTTGAGTCCCCGCGCACCTCTAGGCGTTGAATGCCCATGGAGACCGCCATCCGGAGACCATGTAACAGGGCCTCATATTCGGCTGCATTGCTGGAGTCCGTGTACATTATTTGAAGTACATACTGGACTATATGTCCGGTGGGGGACGTCAGTACGACGCCAGCCCCCAGTCCGGCCAACATTTTGGAGCCATCGAAATGCATAGTCCAATTGGAGTATGCGCCGTACTCTTTAGGGAGTTCGGCTTCAGTCCATTAGGCGACGAAGTCAGCCAAAACTTGTGACTTTATAGCTCGTCAAGGTTTGTAAGTGATGTCGAATGGTAAGAGCTCAATGGCCCATTTTGCTATCCTGCCCGTTGCGTCGCGGTTATGTATAATGTCATTGAGTGGTACTTCAGAGGCCACTATTATCGAGCACTCTTGAAAGTAGTGCCGGAGCTTTCGAGACGCCATGAACACCGCATATGCTATCTTCTGATAGTGTGGGTAACGGGATTTGCAGGGGGTTAACACAGTGGATACATAATACACTGGTTTTTGAAGAGGGAATTTATGCCCTTCTGTCGCTCGTTCGACGACGAGGACTGCGCTTACAACTTGATGTGTTGCTGTGATGTATAACAACATTGGTTCGCCCAGAGTGGGCGCAGCCAGGACCGGATTTGTTGCCAGTATGGCCTTTATTTCTTCGAGTCCGGCAGTGGCAACATCCGTCCACTCGAAGTGTTCGGTGCGCCTGAGGAGGCGATAGAGGGGCAGCGCCTTTTCTCCTAAACGGGAGATAAAGCGGCTTAAGGCTGCCACGCATCCTGTTAATTTTTGTGTTTGTTTGAGGTCTTTTGGAATATCCAACTGTGACAGAGCTCGGATTTTGGCCGGATTTGCTTCAATTCCTCTACCGGATACGATGAAGCCCAGTAGCTTTCCGGCTGGTACGCCGAAAACGCATTTTTCCGGATTCAACTTGATGTCATATGCTCTGAGGTTGTCGAATGTGAGCCTCAAATCATCTACTAAAGTTTCGACGTGTTTTGTTTTGACGACTACGTCGTCTACGTATGCCTCGACTGTTTTGAATCATGCGCTGATATGTTGCGCCGGCGTTTTTGAGTCCGAAGGGCATCGTGTTGAAGCAGAATGGTCCATATGGAGTGATAAATGCCGTTGCGGCTTGGTCTGCTTCCGCCATCTTTATTTGATGATAGCCAGAGTATGCGTCCAAGAAGCACAATGAATCGTGCCCTGCTGTGGCATCGATAATTTGATCGATGCGGGGGAGAGGGAAGGGATCCTTTGGGAAAGCTTTATTGAGGTCTTTAAAATCGACACAGAGGCGCCAGGATTTATCCTTCTTTGGTACCATCACAAAATTTGCTAGCCAGTCCGGATGTTTGATATCTCTAATGAATCCGGCTTCCAATAGTTTGGCTAGCTCTTCTCCCATTGCCTGTCATTTGGGCTCGGAAAATCGTCGAAGAGCCTGTTTGACTGGCTTGAACCCTTTTAGGAAGTTTAGGCTGTGTTCTGCCAACCTGCGAGGGATTCCGGGCATGTCCGAAGGATGTCAGGCGAAGATATCCCAATTTTCCCGAAGGAATTCACGCAGTGCGGTGTCTACTTCGGGGTTCAACTGTGCCCCAATGGAGTCCGTCTTTGTTGGGTCCGTTGGATGGACCTGGAATTTTATTATCTCGTCTGCTGGTTTGAGGGAGGTGGACTTGGATCTTTTATCGAGTATCACATCATCCCTGTTCACCGTAGAGCGCAGGGCGGTGAGTTCCTCTGCCGCCAAGGCTTCGGATAGTGCCTCGAGGGCTAGTGCGGTTGTCTTGTTTTCGGCGCGGAGTGCTATGTCCGGATCACTAGCGAGAGTGATTATTCTGCTGGGCCCAGGCATTTTGAGCTTCATGTACCCGTAATGAGGTATTGCTTGAAAAATTGTGAATGCCTCTCGTCCTAATATGGCATGATACCCATTGCTGAACGAGGCCACCTGGAACGTGACTTCTTCGGATTTGTAATTGTCCGAAGAGCCGAACACCACATCGAGTGTGATTTTTCTGGTGCAGCGCGCTTCCCGACTAGGGATTATTCCTCTAAAGGTTGTGCTACTTCGCTCAAGACGGCTCCAATCGATTTCCATTTTTCGCAGTGTTTCTTCATAAATGAGGTTTAGTCCGCTGCCGCCGTCCATGAGGACTTTTGTCAGTCGAAAGCCGTCCACTATGGGACTAAGTGCCAGTGCGGCTGGGGCTCTGGTTGTTCGGAATGTGGGCTCGTCCCTGCCATTAAAGGTAATAGCTGTGTCGCTCCATGGATTTGCTGTTGCTACTTGGTAGACTTCGGCGAGTTCGCGGATTGATCGTTTTCGCATATTATATGATGCGAAAGTCTCGAAGACTGTTGATACCGTTCTGGTATTGTTGGAGTGGTTTCCCGGAGCTAGAAGCTCTTCGCCACTTTTGGCCACCTGCCGTAATATCCAACATGCTCGAAGGCTATGTGTTGGGACGGCTCCCTCTGTATTATGAAGCTTACAGGGTCCATTGAGCCATTCCTCCTGTACGGTTTCGTTTCCCTTATTGGGTTTTTGTTTTTTTGTTTTTGCATCTGGGGCCTGAGTGTAAGGCGCCCTTTTACTGCGGAATGGGTTTGGGGCCGGATTATCCCAAAATTGATTTTCGGTTTTCCGGAAACTCTCCATCGCACAGTATTTTCGTACAATGGATGCTAGATCAGTCAAGCGCGTATTTTTGTGACGATAAAGGGCGTTTAGTATTCCCTTGTCCGTGCAGTTATTGCGGAAGATTGATATTGCGTTTTCCTCTCGGCAGTCCTTTATCCTGTCCATAACCAGAAGGAATCTGGCCCAGTAGTGATGTACTGTTTCTGTAGGCTCTTGCCGTATTAGAGATAGATCGCATATGTCTGGGCGGGTGGGTGGAATAAAATCCGGATCCCTGCCCATCTTGAGGCTCAAAGGCCAAGGGGTTTCCGAATTCGGAAGTGTGGTTTGCTAGGGACAATCCAGCGAGTCCGGGGTGATGCATGATTTTAAGTTCAATGCTCGATCGAAGTCCGTCCCCCCGCGGGAATCCGGCACGGAGGGTTCGAGAATCCGGACATGAATTGTTTTCAACACTGGCAAAGAGTTGCCGTATTGCTCCTCTACCACTGAGACGTGGTGGGTGGCCTGGGGAGAGTTAATCTCTCTCAGATCGGTTTTAAGCCCAATCTGGTTGTAGTCCGTAGCGACTCCCAGGGCGGCGATGCGATCCAAGAGCTCGTTAACAGACGAGAGCTCTATTGGATCTAACTGTTCGTCAGCTTTAGGGCTGACGCGAAGTTTGCTTTCGACGACTTGAGAAGTTATTGCCGAAGCGGCGGCCGGATAGGCGGTCATGAGAAAACCACCAAGCCGGATAGTTTGGCCGGCGGCCAAGGCCCCTCTGGTGAAAACACCGTCTTTGAAGACGGGTGGAGGCATCCGCTCTATCGATGACGACACAGGGGAACTCTCAATGAAAGCACCAATGTCGGTGTCAAAACCGGCGGATCTCAGGTAGGGGGTCCCGAACTGTGCGTCTAGGCGGATGGTAACAGGAGACGAGGGACACGATGTTTTTACCCAGGTTCGGGCCCTCTCGATGGAGGTAAAACCCTACGTCCTGCCTGATTAATATTGACGATATGGGTAGTACAAGAGTAGATCTACCACGAGACCAAGGAGGCTAAACCCTAGAAGCTAGCCTATGGTATGATTGTTGTAATGTATGTTGTCCTATGGACTAAAGCCCTCCGGTTTATATAGACATCAGAGAGGGCTAGGGTTACACAGAGTCGGTTACAATGGTAGGAGATCTACATATCCGTATTGCCAAGCTTGCCTTCCATGCCAAGGAAAGTCCCATCCGGACACGGGACGGAGTCTTCAATCTTGTATCTTCGTAGTCTTGGAGTCCGGCGGATATTGATAGTCCGGCTGTCCAGACACCCCCTAGTCCATGACTCCCTCAGGCGGGAAAACAAGGGTAACTTGGAAGGGGGAAAACGACGAATATCTTGAAGAGAAAACACCGGTTGAAAACAATGAGGATAGAAAGCAAAGACTTCGCAGGAGTAGGAAGGATACGCGATTACGGACTTCGGCTCCGAGAAGAAAAGGGTGGGCGGGTGGGAAAAACAAGGACAACTTCGGACAGGGAAACATAATCGATCGAAAAGAGCTGAGGATTGATCTCCCAAAGAGAGAGAGGTTCGAATCAGCTTGACGAGATATGCACCGGATGAAAAGAGATGAGAACCAACGATCGGAAAACCAACTGCGTGATCCTAAAGAAAGTTTGAAAGGGAAGAGGAGTAATTCAAAACACTTACGTCAAGATTCCTCACCAGAGCGACGATGGGGCTGCGGAGTAAAAAGAATTCCTACTCTCCGATATAACTAGACTCCGAAAAAGTTTTCTTCTAGACTCGACAACGGCCAAACTACACGATAAATCAAGGGCGGCTCCTAGGGTCGGTCAAGGCTCTGATACCAACTTGTCACGCCCAATATGGGACCCTATCCAAAAGGAACTCGAAGGTCCCACCAAGGATAGACCCGCATATTGAAACACTTTTGCAAGGTGGATATCATTACATCAACATTACATAATCGGTAGGTATACATACAAGAGGCATATAATGCCACACGAATACAACATGATCTTACATAAGAGCACCATCTGACTACGGATGAAACACAAACAGAAACTCAAACGACATCCACCCTGCTAGCCCAGGCTGCCGACCTGGAACCTGTCCCCTGATCGAAGAAGAAGTAGAAGAAGAACTCCAAAACAAGTAAACATCGCTCTCGTGTCATGATCATCGCATAAACCTGTACCTGCAACTGTTGTTGTAGTAATCTATGAGCCACGAGGACTCAGCGATCCCATTACCATGGGTATCAAGACTAGCAAAGGTTAATGGGAAAGGAAAGGGTAAAGTGGTGAGGTTGCAGCAGCGACTAAGCAAGTATGGTGGCTAACATACGCAAATAAAAGCGAGAAGAGAACAAATGGAACGGTCGTGAAGCTAGCAATGATCAAGAGGTGATCCTGAACTCCTACTTACGTCAAACATAACCCAAAGACCGTGTTCACTTCCCGGACTCCGCCGAGAAGAGACCATCACGGCTACACACGCGGTTGATGCGTTTTAATTTGGATCTGGTGTCAAGTTATCTACAACCGGACATTAACAAATTCCCATGTGCCACATAACCGCGGGCACGACTCTCGAAAGTTTATACCCTGCAGGGGTGTCCCAACTTAGCCCATGATAAGCTCTCGCGATCAACGAAGGATATTCCTTCTCCCAGGAAGACCCGATCAGTCTCGGAATCCCGGTTTACAAGACATTTCGACAATGGTAAAACAAGTCCAGCAAGACCGCCCGATGCACCGACAGTCCCGATAGGAGCTGCACATATCTTGTTCTCAGGGCAACACCGGATAAGCTAAGCGTACAGGTACCGACGTAACCCAAGTTGCCAAGGGATGGTCCCGCACGGTGCTCTAGTCTGGACCAAGACTTAGACAAGCATTGGCCCGGGGGGGCTATAATAAAGATGACCCTTGGGTTAATTACTCCGAAGGGAAAAGTAGGTGGTGGTGAGGCAAATGGTAAAACCAAGGTTGGGCCTTGCTGGAGGAGTTTTATTCAAAGCGAACTATCGAGGGGGTCCCATAAATCACCCGACCGCGTTAGGAACGCAAAATCCGGGAACATAACACCGGTATGACGGAAACTAGGGCGGCAAGAGTGGAACAAAACACCAGGCATAAGGCCGAGCCTTCCACCCTTTACCAAATATATAGATGCATTAATTAAAATAAGAGATATTGTGATATCCCAACAAAATCCTGTCCACCATGGAGCAATCTTCAACTTCACCTGCAACTAACAACGCTATAAGAGGGGCTGAGCAAAGCGGTAACATAGCCAAACAATGGTTTGCTAGCACGGTTGTAAAAGGTTAGAGGCTGACATGGCAATTGGGGAGGCTTGAAGAGCAAAAGATAGGTAGCGCAGCATAGCGATAGAACGAAGCAACTAGCATAGCAATGATAGTAGTGAGATCCAAGGTGATGGTCATCTTGCCTGAAATCCCGCTAGGAAGAAGAACGAGTCCATGAAGGAGATGAAGCCACGAAGACGAACTAAGCATCGACGAACGAATCCTCACGATCGCAACGAAAACGGGAACTATCGAGAAGAAGCACACAACAAGGTAAACACACCACACATAGACAAGACATGATGCACAACCAAGCATGATGCATGACAAAGCTACATGAAGCTACTCATGGCAAGAGACGATGCAAACAAGAGCAACACATCAAGGCAAGTTTAAATGAGGCCGGAAACAACATATAACAATTCCGGTAAGTCCTCATATGCAAGTTCCAAAGTTGGTCCAGATCTGAATAAACCTTATGTTCAAGTTGTTAAACAGCAAGTTAAGATGCACCAAGATGATCTACATGAAATTCTAGTCAAGTTACATATAAAGTTCATTAGATTCGGAGCTACGGCCTAGAAGATATGAGCAAAACAAGTTAAATATGGCATTGATGCAAAATGCACCCAAACATCAAGAAAACACCTCCAAACAAGGATGCAACATGATAATATGAAACTACATGCAAAATCAAGCAAGTTTCATATAGAGCACACTCAAAACGGAGCAACGGTTCAACCCATACACTGTCATAACAACAATCTGACCAAAACAGCAACTAGGCATCTTGCAAGTATCAAAACAATATGCTACAGCATCCCAACATAAACACAAAAGGCATGGGCATGAAGTAAAAGTAAAGCATAACAAAACATGAACACTGAGCTATCTCCAGAAACAACTAGAACATGCCCAAAAGGACATGGGAAGATTGCAAATAATAACAGTTATAGATTTTGCAGAAATAATATCAGGTTGCAATGTTTAGAGCTATCAAACAACATGTTACAGGAACTTAACATGGAAAACAAAGGCATGGCATGAATCTACTAATTGCATATAACAAAAGTCTTGTACTGACCATGAGCCAAAAGGGCACAGAAAATATAATGGCACCCATGTAAACATGGCAAGTTATATGACAGATTCATACATGGTAGGAACAACAATAAGTAGGCATGTTGGTGAGCTTGAGCCACTCACCACGGAGCAATACATGGCATGGCAAGGCAACCAACAGTAAGAAGACATGTTTATGAAGCTAAGCATGGCAAGAACAAGTTCATAGGGTGCATGGATCACTGACAAAGCTCATGGCAAAACTGAACTTAATGTTAACAGGCTGACAGCAACATTATTTAGCAATTTGAGAGCAAGATTACAAAACGTTACAACAGGCTATAAATGCAACCAGGGGCACGAATGGATATATAAAGACATGTATAACAATTCATCCTTAGTGAACATCTCCAGATTATGAATAGAATGACTTGTAGCAGCAGGTTTACATAGCAACAAAATATAACAGAATCTGTCAGGAAAACAACAACAGCAAGTACCCTACTTAACAAGCTCGATGCACTCAGTACACAAGTCACAAAAATACATGGATTACACCTATGGAAAGATGGCATATCATAGATCAAAACACATGTAGACATCAACCTCATAGGATGCACACATCAAACATGGCAAAAATGACAAATCATCAAGTTATAACAGTTTCAGCAGATTAACATCATATAGCACTCTTGCAATGATGATTCAGGCATCAAGACGTACTCAAATGAACATGATGCAATGGAGTAAAATGAAGTACTCATTGAGGCGAACAATTTGACATATTACACGCACGAAACGGAGCAGCATGCACAGAGTTATGATGCGATGAACATGGCATGATAGTGTCAAAATTACAGGACTTAGTGGATTCGGGGTCAACCTTCGATCTGCACGGTTTTCGAGGTTCGTCGGAGTTCTTCGCCGGAGACGAGGAGGAAGATGCCGGGGAGGCGCGGGGAGGCGGCCCCGGCCCGGATCTGACCGGATCCGGCCGGCGGCACGTTGGAGCGGCGGCGGGGCGCGGGGCGGATCCGGCCGGGGCGGATTGGACGGGGCGAGGGCGGGCAGACGGGCCAGGCGGCGGGGGCGCGCAGGCTCGCGCGGGACCGCGGTGGGCTCCGTGGGCCGCGCGGTGGCGGGAGTCGGCGGCGACAGGTGTCGGCGGCACGTTCTGTCCGGTGAGGCCGGACATCTCCGGTGGCGGCGGGGGAAATTTCTAGGGTTTGGACTGCGGGATTTCGGGGAGGATCACATATATATAGGTAGAGGGACCTAGGAGAGTCCAAATGAGGAGCGGTTTTCGCCCACACGATCGTGATCGAATGACCGAGAGCATGGGGGTGACTTAGATGGGTTTTGGGCCAGTTTGAAAGGGGTGTTGGGCTGCACACAAAGAGGCTTTTGCGGTTACCCGGTTAACCGTTGGAGTATCAAACGACCTCCAAATGGCACGAAACATGACAGGCGGTCTACCGGTGCTATACCAAGGCCGCTTGGCAAACCTCGTGCCATTCCGAGAAAGTTTAACACTCGCTCACAACAAGAGACAAAAGGTGGACGCCGGGGGAACATAGGAGTGCCGGATTGCAAAATGGACAACGGGGAAAAATGCTCGGATGCATGAGACGAACATGTATGCAAATGCGATGCACATGACGACATGATATGAAAAATAGATGATGACATGGCAAAATGCAACACGCAAGCAAATGACATGGCAATGATGGCGAATAACTGGCGGACACCTGGCGCAACGAATCCGGGGCGTTACATTAGCAGGGTTTATGTTCATCGTAGAAAAAACTCATGGATGAAGGACAAAGGAAATTTGGATTCCCATTCAATCTCGGTGATTTACTATTGCACACAATTCATCTCCGTCGCTTCTACGAACCATGTGTATTCACTCACACATGCAAAAGGAAAAAGAAAACCCTCGCCCACTTCGTCCCCACTCACTCGCAGCGGACTCCTCCGCAACTCTGCACACTATGCTCGACGGCTGTTGGCAGCGGGCGTAGGTCGCGCTCCAAATGGGACGGGATTTCGCCCCTACCGCTTTCCGCCGCCTATCTGCACCAACATTCTGGACTGTGGTCGACTGGAGTTTTCTGCGGGATTGGGCTAGGGATTTTTCTCATGGAGAAGGTAATCAACTTAACAAAATATTCACTCATCTCTTATCTTAGTCCATCCGTCGCTGTTAATCATCCGACAGAAATCACCATGGAATCATTTTTATTCTAGCTTATTCATGGGTGTTCATTCATGTGTCCATAGTGCGAGCATAAATCGGGCAACTGTGGTCGTGGTCAGTGGGAAACGAAGTTCTATCTCACCATTCTGGATGACTTCAGGGAGTGCTCGGTATGTTCAATCTCAACCTACCATGGTCGGTATGGCCTAAATTTGTGAACATATATCGTCTGTTGCTACATTAGCTATATATTTGCATCAAATCTTTGTTACATTATCTATTTTTAATTCTATATTTTTGTACTTTGCTTTCATCTATATATTGATTTGTTCTATTAGTTACTCCCATATTTGCATCTTGCTCTATTATTTCAATATATCTAATTTACGATCTTAATTTTCATTTCGAGCAGTACATCCCTTGCTTTGCAAGAACAGGAGTAGAAGGAAATGTTGGGCTTTACTTTGTTGATGACTCCCATGATGTCATATTGACAATGCAACATGGATTTACAATAACAGTTAGCATAAAACTTGATAAAGATGGTCACTCCTATTTTAATGCGGACCTTTGGAGAAAAATGTCTAAGTGTTATGAACTGAAAGCTGATAATAAAATTCTATGCATGCACCACAGCCTGGTCTAATTAACATGGATGTTTACTTCCCCAACGTCATCAACCGATCAAAGTCTGATCGAGGTTAGTGTCCTTTCAACTTTCTCCATGCTGTCATATTACTTAGCAAAATCGATGTATTTGTTCTGACTAATTGATCACTATTTAAGCAACCAATTGTGATTTCATATTCTGACTCCGTTCCTAGGCAGTAACAAATTCTATTTACCAATTTATGCGCACTATATATTCTTATGCCATGTTCTGAATAAATAATACCTTTCCACCTTTTAAGCAGGATATGTTGGATGCATAGTGAATGATTTGTATGTTACTAAGTGTACCAAATTTCACTGGAAGGACTTGAAGCATGTCATAAACTTTCTTGATAATCTGACAAAGATAGCACAACATATGAACACTGGATTTTGGATGGGATTAACTAGACCTATGGTGGACACATTTAACAAGACCAATTGTGTGCACAAAACGCCGGTAAAAAGTCTTATTTTAATGTTGATGCTCATAAACTATATATATCTTCAACGGTATGTTACAATTGGTTTTTATTCTACATGTCAACAGAAATTGCCCCCCGTAGTAGTTCCTGGATCAATTTCCTGGCATGGTCGAATTACACTTGTGCCTGCTAATAACGCCAAAGTGATTGCTAGGTACTGCATTTCCCGCAGAAATGGAACCATTCAAATTAACAAGTTCTCGCTTCTCGTGGCAATGCATCCATATTGGAAAATTGGAGACACTGTTCTACTCATGATCTACCAAGGCACAGGAGGGCTCTTCCTTTTCATTGATGAGATGCCGAGTCGTCGTGATCAAGCTGCTTCCAGCGGATAGTTGTGGTCGTTGGCCCTCAGCCTCTTAAAATGTGCTAGCTGTTACTATATATGTTAAGTATGTAGATATAGACCATATGGTTGTTGGCCCTTAACCTCTTAAAATGTGATAGTTGTTACTATGTTAAGTATGTATGGACCATATGGTTGTCAAAACCGTGTTAAGAAGATCCTCCTTTTGTCGAATAGTGTAACCACTATATATATGTTACTCAAATGTTGTTACCCAAGTTCATAAATTTTCATGGAAAGTATTAGTATCGTACATAGTTCATTGAGTTGTCCATATTGCGTGTGCCCGATGTCCAGAAGGCATTTGCATAATAGTTGTCCATATTGCAAATTCACACACATGTTAACATAAGGAAACGTATGTGTAACATACTAATCATTACACATGAGTACTCGCAGACGCATCGTGTGCAATAATCCTAGCCACCGCAAGCAACTAGTTTGCATTTTTCGAAGTTTTTTGTACACACAGAACCGCACACGAACTAACTGTATTGACTGTCTGTGTTGTAATTTCTCATCGCAAATAGTTCATCCAAGTCAGTTGTTTGCCACATATCACACACATCTTGTTTACACGACTCATTCGTGTTCTTTTAGCTCATTGAAAACAGTTCATCCATGTGAACTATATGCCGCATATCACACACATCTTGTTAAGTTGAACCGTTTCTATTGTGTTCCCTACTCGAAAACAGTTCATCCGAGTGAACTGTATGCCGTATATCGCACACACATTGATATGGTTGCCTGTTTCTGTTGTTCTACCTCATCGCAAACAATTCGAATGGTTTAACTGTGTGTCCTGCATCGCACACACATTGATATGGTTGCCTGTTTCTATTGTTATGCCTCATCGCAAATAGTTTGAATGGATTAACCGTGTGCCCTGCATCACACACGCAACTAAAATCAAAACCGTGTTTGATGGCTCCACCATCGCAAACGTTTTGCACCTTTTTGACGGGGTTTTTACACCACCGTTTGCGATTATTGGATCACACACGGTTTCGGCAAAGGGTCTCTGATCGTAGTGCCGCGTTAGCAGTATCCTGCAGTAGTGCTTGTTTATATGTATTTGGTTCTTAGGTTGGTTGAAGTGAGCATTTGTCCAGTTTTCAAGCAGATGCCTTGTTTATCTCTATTTGCTTGTTAGGTTGGTTGTAGTGATCATTTGTCCAGTTTTCAAGCATATTCCATGTTTATCCGTATTTGCTTGTTAAGTTGGTTGCAGTGAGACTTTGTCCAGTTTTCAATGGCTATATTTGGTTGTTATACTGATCATTTATGCCTTGTTTATTTCAGTCATTCACAATGTGATGTTCATTATGTGCAAGTCGGAACTGTGCCGCTCGACTGCATCAATACCAGTTTGAACGGCTGTATTTTGTTCCAGTTGATGTAGTTAACACATGCCCTTTATTTTAGTTTTACACAATTATCCAGTGTGATGTTTAAGCACTACCTACGTTCTATTCATTTTCAACAACACCCGTTTGAATTGCAATATTTGATGGCTGTTAAGCTATTGTCGGTAACATTGCCTTCCATTTTATATCTTCTTTAACAACATGTTAAACCAACACATTCAAGCTATCATTTGGAGATGATGTTGTTTACCTTTTCTATATTTGTTTGATGTTAAGGTTGCTGTACTTATCATGCCTTTCCACTACTTATGCAGGCCAACAACGGGAGTGGCCACCATTTTCCACCGAGGTTAGTTTCATCCCTCGGCTTGTACTCCCCCTGTCTTTCCATAATGTAGTGCATATAGATCCAGGCTTGGACACTTGTTAGCTTCTAATATTGACTTGTTTCTTGTAGGTACATATGCCCTTGGCAAGGATCCACGCATCGACCCTTTTTGCGTGTGGGGCAATGAGATATTCATGAACAAGCATCAAGTGAGGAAACTGATAAGGATTATTAGCAAAAATATATGAATGGTAGCAAGAAATTATTTATTTATGCTCTATCCAACACAACAGTGAACTATAGGATGGTAACTACAAACTCTGCAGCCTTCTCTTTTTACTGCACATAATGAGTTGTTAGACAACAATGTCTGAATCGTTTTCATTCGCAGTGGTTCCCGGAGCAGTTCACTCAAGATTACCTCGCAAAGTACATGATTGGTGGACACGCAATGAAGGTTAAAGTATTTCATCCAGACTACAATGAGCATCGGGAAGTCCTAATGAAGACAGTGAAGGATGGACAGGCAACCATCACAAGGGGTTGGCCTAGAGTCGTGCGCGCATTACGCATGGAGGAGGGCACAATATGGGCATTCCACTTCATCTTCTACAACAACCAGAATGTCTTTCCCCTCTCTCTTTAAACTCTTTAGTACAACTATGGTCATCATTCCTTACTTGGTGCTTCTGTAGTTCTTCAGTATATGTACATGTGCATCAAATTATGCATTCGTGATTGAACCTATATCTGTAATAAACATGATTGGATATGAAATAAGTGATTTCCTACTTTCAAATTCAAAACATGTGATTTTTAAATTAGGGATTAATTAGGGATTACACTGCACATGGTTTGCGGAAGCGAAACGTCAGTGATAGATGCGGAGATCAGATACATTTCTAGGATCCACTACGTGTGCGATCAATGTCTACTGCACAGACACACGATCAACCAAGAAAAAATGTGTGCGATTAACAACAGCATTGCACACAGTTCTTTCTTATTAAATGTTTGCGATAGTCACCTTATCACACACACTTCGCAATTATGGACTGTTTGTGATGTTGTGCGCATCGCAAACGTTTGGTCATAGAAGTACGCATGCGATAGGTCGATCATCCGATGCGGGTACGACAGATGAATTGTGTGGGATGTATTCAAGCTTCGCATACAGTTTTATAGAGACAAGTGTGCGCGCTCTTACATCGAATCACACACAGTTGAGGAAAAGTAAATGTGTGTGATTGTCTACATCTATAATCGTGAACTATTTGTGATGGGTTGCGCATCATAAATGTAGCACCACAGAATACCGACTGCGATGGCAATGCGAGCAAAGACAAGTAGGGAGTACTGTATATGCATCAAGGCTCCCTATCCCCGATGGTTTCTGGGTCGTGTGGGAAGGACCCCCCTATCAAAGTCACTCACTTGGCGACGGTTCCGAACACCGTCGCGGAAAGGGGTTGATACCTCCATTTTGCATCATGCTTTTATGTTGATATTTATTGCATTATGGGCTGCTATTACACATCCTATATACCTAAGAGATTCATCCCCACTACTTGATTTATCTAAACGTGCAGCCTATCCACCTCAGCGATCTGCCATGTCAGCGTCTCCCAACAATCCTTCCACACCTTAGAAAATGATGACCAGTTACGAATTTTCTTTTTCTCTGACTGCAACCCATTCTGATTCTGCGTTCAATTTCCTTCGACAGCAAACTCTCAACAACATGCAGCCCATTACTCCAGCCTAGATGCAGATCATTATTAGATGCTCACCAAATTCAAAATAAGCATACTGCACGCAACAACAAAAGAAGAAGAAACTGATGGAGGCATCCGAGAGGTTCGAGTGGAATTATGCGTAATCTCCCCTTCCCAAAGAAATGTCACGCATATCTTTTCCCCTTCCATGGATCTTCTATTTCCCTTCCTATATAAGTACCAAGCAACAATATCTCCATGTGATCAATCTCTTCTCAATCCTAGTCCTTACAAATGGAATAATCCTTCTCCTTGCTCAGCAGCCATGGCCTCACGAGTCGCCACGGCACAGGCGATCTTCTCGCCACCATCGCCCATAAGGGACGTTGATAGAGCGGAAATATTCAAAGGATTTTGTGAATTATAAGTTTAATTTTTCCCCATGATTTGGTTTGCCCCCTTCCCATCCCCTATCCTCCCGTCCTGCAAATTTACGTTGATGCCTCCATGGTTGTATTCATGCATGATTTGTCCCCGCCCTGCAAGGAATGCAATCATGGACACTTGAGGCGTTGACTGTTGAGGGCCATGTGAAGGAGGTTGCTGGGAGCTGATCTTTGAAGTGCTCGCCTCTGGCACGACCATGGTCCAGGCGTCTGAACGTTTGCAATACATATATCAATTTTGCATCTCCAGTGTCTTGTGTTTTTGTATGTAACCTACAACTGATCCTCCATATCATTCTTTTTAAAAATATTTCCATCAATCGCTAACCGTTCTATGTTTTTCCTTGGTGATTAAAGTAGGTCATATGCAATTCCTTCCAACAGTGGAGCAGGCTAGCTATGCCTACTTCTGACAAAAGAAGCCTAGCTACGACTATGTCTACATTTATTTGGTTAACTTAGTTTTCATCGTAGGAGATTATGAACACATAATTAATAGTTGGCACACCTTTTCATCGATGCATCTGGCTACCTCGGCTGGATGGTTTTGTGCAAATATGCATGTAGTACTTGCACAGTTGCAGTCTTTGATTGCCTCCATTTACTTTTATTATCTTCCTAACTTCCTAGGGATTTACTGAATAAGAGTTCTGGTGAATGGACTTCTACTTTTTAGAGTTCTGTTTTATATGTATGACATTCCAGACCACTTTCAGATTTTTTTGATTAACAATGGTATGATTTATGGTGTATGGTAAAATTGTGAATGGGGACGTTTGGTGCGGTATTACCGAAATGCTTTCATGACTTCTTGAGTAATCTTACATAAATCCTTTTAGCTCAAAATACGTGGCTTTCCTTCCGAAGGAGCTCTTCATGAATCATCTCTTCCCACCTGTTCTGAATTCCAAGACAGACATTACCACTTGATAGTAGCAAATTAGTTCCTTTGTACAGTTTTGAAGATCCAATTTATGGAATTTCAGTCGACTAGTTATGCGATTTTGTGTTATATTCTAATGCAAGTTTTACTCTAACACTTTTCACAAAAAAAGTTTAACTCTAACACATGCAACACTCATTGTCATGTCGGCAGTGCATTGTATTGTAGCAAGCTAAGTAAAAGTATTTCTAGATGTTTTTCTTTGATTGCATTTGAATCATTTATCATGCCTCATTTTAAATTGTTTTATCATGGGGTGATGTAATGTTCTTTCACATACCTCAAACCTTTCCATGACTACCTAAATGCAACTTTTTTCTTAGTTTATTCCAAGAAAATTTACTCCTTCAAATCTCCGCAACAACGTGTGGGGTGTTATATAGTTATATCACAATACTTATCCTATTCTCTCTTATTTTATAAGGTTTACATGAAGAGGGAGAATGCCGGCAGCTAGAATTCTAGACTGGAAAAGGAGCAAATATTAGAGACCTATTTTGCACAACTCCAAAAGTCCTAGAACTTCACGGAGAATATTTTTGGAATAAAAAAATATTGGGCAAAGAAAGCACTAGAGGGGGCCACCTGCCATCCACAAGGGTGGTAGGCCCCTGACGCCCATTGAGGGAGTCCTGGACTAGGGGGTGTCCGGACAGCCGGACTATCATCGTCCGCTGGACTCCAAGACAACGAAGATACAAGATTGAAGACTCCGTCCCGTGTCCGGATGGGACTTTCCTTGGCATGGAAGGAAAGCTTGGCGATACGGATATGTAGATCTCCTACCATTGTAACCAACTCTGTGTAACCCTAGCCTCCTCCGGTGTCTATATAAATCGGAGGGCTTTAGTCCGTAGGACACAACATACATTACAACAATCATACCATAGGCTAGCTTTAGGGTTTAGCCTCCTTGATCTCGTGGTAGATCTACTCTTGTACTACCCATATCATCAATATTAATCAAGCAGGACGTAGGGTTTTACCTCCATCAAGAGGGCCCGAACCTGGGCAAAACCCCGTGTCCCTTGTCTCCTGTTACCATCCACCTAGACGCACAGTTCGGGACCCCCTACCCGAGATCCGCCAGTTTTGACACCGACATTGGTGCTTTCATTGAGAGTTCCTCTGTGTCGTCACCGATAGGAAGGATGCCTCCACCCGTCTTCAAAGACGGTATTTTCGCCAAAGGGGCCTTGGCCACCGGCCAAACTATCCGGCTAGGTGGTTTTCTTATGAACGCCTGTCCGACCACTGCTTCGACAATGACTTCTCAAGTCGTCAAAAGCAATCTTCGCGTCAGCTCGGAATCCGCCGAGTAGTTGGATCCAATAGAGCTCTCGTCTGTTAACGAGCTCTTGGATCGCATCGCTGCCCTGGGAGTCGCTACAGACTACAATCAGATTGGGCTTATAACCGATCTGAGAGAGATTAACTCTCCCTAGGCCACCCATCACGTCACAGTGGTAGAGGAGCAATGCGGCGACTCTTCGACTATATTGAAAACTAGTCACGTCCGGATTCCCGAACCCTCCATGCCGGATTTCCGCGGAGGGACGGACTTCGATCGAGCATTGAACTTAAAATCATGCATCGTTCCGGACTCGTTGGATTGCGTCCAGCAATCCAAGCTTCCGAATTCGGAAACTCCTCGGCCTTTAAGCCCCAAGATGGGCAGGGATCCGGATTTTAGTCCACCCACCCGCCCAGACATACGCGATCTATCTCTAATATGGCAAGAGCCCGCTGAAATAGTACATCACTACTGGGCCAGATTCCTCCTGGTTATGGACAGGATAAAGGACTGCCGAGAGGAAAATGCAATCTCAATCTTTTGCAATCATTGCACGGACAAGGGAATATTGAACGCCATCGGCCGTCGTAAAATTATACGCTTCGCCGATCTGGCGTCCATAGTACGAAAGTACTGTGCGATGGAGAGTTTCCGGAAAACCGAAAACCAATTTTGGGATAATCCGGCCCCGAACACAACCCCAGTCCGCAACAAAAGGGTGCATCACACTCAGGCCCCAGATGCAAAAACCAAAAATCAAAAACCCCATAAAGGGCACGGAACCGTACTGGACGGATGGCTCAATGGACCCTGTAAGCTTCATAGCACAGAGGGAGCCGTCCCAACACATAGCCTTCGAGCATGTTGGATATTACGGCAGATGGCCAAAAGTGGCGAGGAGCTTATAGCCCCGGAAAACCACTCCAACAATACCGGTACGGTATCAACAGTCTTCGAGACCTTCGCAACAAACAATATGCGAAAACGAACAATCCGCGGCCTCGCCGAAGTCTACCAAGTAGCAACAGCAAATCCATGGAGTGACACAACTATTACCTTCAACGCCAGCGACGAACCTAAATTCTGAACAGCCCGAGCACCAGCCGCACTGGTGCTTAGTACCATAGTGGACGGCTTTCGACTTACAAAGTTCCTCATGGATGGCGGCAGCGGATTAAACCTCATCTACGAGGAAACTCTTCAAAAAATGGAAATAGACTGGAGCCGTATTGAGCGAAGCAGCACAACCTTCAGAGGAATAATCCCTAGCCGGGAAGCGCACTGCACCGGAAAAATCACACTCGATGTGGTGTTCGGCTCGCCGGACAATTACAGATCCGAAGAAGTCACCTTCCATGTGGCCACGTTCAACAGCGGATATCACGCTATATTAGGACGAGAGGCATTCACAATTTTTCAAGCAGTACCTCATTACGGGTACATGAAGCTCAAAATGCCTGGGCCCGGCGGAATAATCACTCTCGCTAGTGATCCGGACATAGCACTCCGCGCTGAAAACAAGACAGCCGCACTAGCCCTGGAGGCACTATCCGAAGCCTTAGCAGCAGAAGAACTCACCGCGCTGCGCTCTACGGTGAACAGGGACGATGTGATACTCGATAAAAGATCCAATTCCACCTCCTTCAAACCAGCAGATGAAATATTAAAATTCCAGGTCCATCCAACGGACCCAACAAAGACGGCCTCCATTGGGGCACAATTGAACCCCGAAGTAGACGCCGCACTGCGCGAATTCCTTCAGGAAAATTGGGACATTTTCGCCTGGCATCCTTCGGATATGCCCGGAATCCCACGCAGGTTGGCAGAACACAGCCTAAACATCCTAAAAGGATTTAAGCCAGTCAAACAAGCTCTTCGACGATTTTCTGAACCCAAAAGACAGGCAATGGGAGAAGAGCTAGCCAAACTATTGGAAGCCGGATTCATCAGAGATATCAAACATCCGGATTGGCTAGCAAATCTGGTAATGGTACCAAAGAAGGACAAATCCTGGCGCCTCTGTGTCGATTTTAAAGACCACAATAAGGCTTGCCCAAAGGATCCCTTCCCTCTCCCCCGCATCGACCAAATTATCGGTGCTACCGCAGGGCACGATTCGTTGTGCTTCCTCGACGCATACTCTGGCTACCATCAAATCAAGATGGCGGAAGCAGACCAAGCCGCAACGGCATTCATCACTCCATACGGACCATTCTGCTTCAACACGATGCCCTTCAGACTTAAAAACGCCGGCGCAACATATCAGCGCATGATTCAAACATGTCTGGCTATCCAGATCGGCAAAACAGTCGAGGCATACGTAGACGACGTAGTCGTCAAAACAAAACACGTCGAAACTCTAGTAGACGATTTAAGGCTCACGTTCGACAACCTCAGAGCATATGACATCAAGCTAAATCCGGAAAAATGTGTTTTCGGCGTACCAGCCGGAAAGCTGCTGGGCTTCATCGTATCCGGTAGAGGAATTGAAGCAAACCCGGCTAAAATCCAAGCTCTGTCACAGTTGGACATTCCAAAAGACCTCAAACAAATACAAAAATTAACAGGATGCGTGGCAGCTCTAAGCCGCTTTATCTCCCGTCTAGGAGAAAAGGCATTGCCCCTCTATCGCCTCCTCAGGCGCACCGAACACTTCGAGTGGACGGATGCTGCCACTGCCGGACTCGAAGAAATAAAGGCCATATTGGCAACAAATGCGCTCCTGGCTGCGCCCAATCTGGGCGAACCAATGTTGTTATACATCGCAGCAACGCATCAAGTTGTAAGCGCGGTACTCGTCGTCGAACGAGAGACAGAAGGGCACAAATTCCCTCTTCAAAAACCAGTGTATTATGTATCCACTGTGTTAACCCCCTGCAAGTCCCGTTACCCACACTATCAGAAGATAGCGTATGCGGTGTTCATGGCATCCCGGAAGCTCCGACACTACTTTCAAGAGTGTTCGATAACAGTGGCCTCTGATGTACCACTCAATGACATTATAAATAACCACGACGCAACGGGCAGGATTGCAAAATGGGCCATTGAGCTCTTACCATTCGATATAACTTACAAACCTCGGCGAGCTATAAAGTCACAAGTTTTGGCTGACTTTGTCGCCGAATGGACCGAAGCCGAACTCCCTAAAGAGTACGGCGCATACTCCAATTGGATTATGCACTTCGACGGCTCTAAAATGTTGGCCGGACTGGGGGCTGGCGTTGTCTTGACGTCCCCAACCGGGGACACAGTCCAATATGTACTTCAAATAATGTACACGGACTCCAACAACGCCGCCGAATACGAGGCCCTTTTACACGGTCTCCGGATGGCAATCTCCATGGGAATTCAACGCCTAGAGGTGCGCGGGGATTCAAACCTTGCAATATCCCAAATAAATGGAGATTTCGATGCCAAGGATCCGAAAATGGCAGCATATCGCAATGCTGTCTTAAAAATGTTAGCTCGGTTCGAAGGACTCGAATTCCATCACATAGCCCGAGATAATAACCAAGCAATCGACGTACTGGCACGCATCGGTGCAAAACGTGACGCTGTCCCTCCAAATATCTTCCTGGAGCGGCTCTTCAAGACATCCGTACTATGGGAAGAGGAGTCCAGAAATGACAAACCGGAAACAACCGCGCCAACCGGCGATTCAGCCGATGACATAACACCTTCAGCCCACGACATAATGGCGGTAATCGCCCCGTGGAAAGAACCTTTCCTAGCCTATTTGCTCAGACAGGAACTTCCCGAAGACAAAAATGAGGCCCGCTGCATAGTCCGGCGATCGAAAGCCTACAAGGTCCATGAGGGAGAACTTTTTAAGAAAAGTACAACCGGAGTCCTTCAAAGGTGTATCTCCGAAGAGGAAGGGCGAAACCTCCTGGCTGAAATTCATGCCGGACTAGGTGGACACCACGCAGCAGCCCGGGCCCTTGTAGGAAAGGCATTCCGTACAGGATTTTATTGGCCGACGGCCCGGGCAGATGCCCAGGACTTAGTCCAGAGATGCATCGGTTGTCAGCTGTTTTCTAATCAGAGCCATATGCCACCCACCACCCTCAAAACTATACCCATTACCTGGCCGTTCGTGGTCTGGGGGCTTGATATGGTTGGACCCCTTAAAGGGGGAACCCACAAGCACAGGTATCTATTGGTCATGGTGGATAAATTCACCAAAAGGATAGAGGCCAAACCGGTCAAAACGGCAGAGTCCGGACCAGTGATAGACTTTATATCCGGGGTCGTACACCGTTACGGTGTCCCCCATAGCATCATCACCGACAACGGCACGAACTTCACGGCTGACGAGGTTAAGTCATGGTGCAAAAATATGGGCATCAAGCTCGACTATGCTTCAGTCTATCACCCTCAAACCAACGGTCAAGTGGAACGAGCGAATGGTCTAATAATGAGCGGCATTAAACCCAGACTAGTGCGGTCACTTACTAAAATTGACACGCACTGGGTTGAGGAGCTCGACTCCGTACTCTGGGGGCTGCGGACAACGCCTAACCGTACTACCGGATTCACACCATTTTTTATGGTATACGGCGCAGAGGCAGTCCTGCCCTGCGACATAATTCATGACTCACCTCGAGTGCGCAGGTACGAAGAAAGAGAAGCCGAGCTGGATCGGCAGGACAGCTTGGACACATTGGAGGAAGAACGCAACGTCGCCAAGGCTCGTTCTGCATTTTATCAGCAGCAGGCCCGAAGATATCAAAGCAGAGAAGTACGGGCCAAGACTTACAACGTTGGCGAACTAGTTCTACGCCTGCCGGACAAGAAAAAGGACAAGCTCAAGCCCAAATGGGAGGGCCCCTTCATTATTGATCAAGTCCTGACCGGCAGAGCGTACCGTCTTCGAAATGCGTCGGATAACCGACTCGAACCGAACCCATGGAATGCAGCCCACCTCCGAAGATTCTATGCCTAGCGCCGGACTAAGAGTTCGTCCCCTTCCTCCGTTCAAATTTTTACACTTCGCCTGTCTTTTGTTTTTCTTTCCTCTCGTAACCTTTTTAATAAAAAGCCGCTAAGGGCCTACTTTCGCATTGTTCGCATACACTTGATGTGCCATCCACACTCATTATACCTGGGGGCTTCTTTTCCAGAAGCTCAATTATAAGGGTTTCATGCCCAACACATGTGTCAAGCTTCCACATGTACCTTTCACTCACCACTATATGGATCGATATGACTTAAGTTTTGGCCAAGCTGGGTTGCTTGGCTCCTGTGCTTACCCCTACGTTCCCGATTGTTCGGCTAGGAGGTAAAGGGAGCACCTCTGCGATTGTTACTGCCGGGTCAGCCGGATGTGTACCTCAGACTGGGTGAAGCCGAAAGCTAGCATTCTTAAGGGAATATTCGGTCGGTGACTTAAAAGATGATTCTTTACCTACTCATTTATCCGCCCCCAGATGTTTTTCTGCTTTTTTCGCAGTCCGGACATGCACTTTAGGGCATGCCTCCCAGGGAAAGGAACCCTTAACGGAACTATTCTCCCTGGAAGATGTTTCTTACTAACCATGTAATATAACATAACTAGTTGGGCACTTGTCTGATAAAGCACTAATGACCCCTACACCTGGTCTCCATGCATACCCGGTTGTTTCTTAACCAAAAAGGTATTCGGACACACTCCGGACTCTAGGGTCCCGAGGTTGAAGCGAAAAGGTCGGCAAAGACAAACGATCTACAATCCTGCTAGAAGGCATTTCACATGTCACTTTAAAGGAAAACATACATTGTCAAATTTACTGATTATATTCCTCCTCAATCCCGTCTAACAGGTTGTCTAACTTACAGTCCCGTTGGGAAAATTTAGCAGCCAACTCTACTTGGCTGTATACTAAACTCACAGGGATCTCCTTCCCATCGGGCCCCACCGGTCCCACTTCGGCCATGTGGTTGGGATCCGCCTTCTTGTAACGCGTCTTCACCATGGCCCAAGCCTCCCTGGCACCTTGACGGCAAGCCGAAATCTTCCACAAACGGAAGCGCTGCCGCACTCCCTGAAGCTTCTCCGCAAGCCCCCCAAGGCCCTCGGGTAGGGAGAGGGCTGGCCATAAAGCCTGGACGACGCCGCTCATTGCCTGCCGAACTCGTTCGAGCAGTTGCAACAGCTCGGGAAGTTGATCACCCGTTGATATGGGCATCTCCTCCATAGGGCGACCTGTGAGTATAGCTACAAGACATATTATGTCAATTTACTTCCTCGCCGAACTCTTCTTTTCAAAGGAGTCTGCTCAAGCACTTACTATAAATGCCACGACGAAGCCGCTGATTCTCCTTAACGGAGCTGGACAGCCCGGCTCGAGCGCCTTTAAGCTCTTCTCCGAGCTTGGCGTTGGCATCCTGGAGCTTGTTCCTTTCTTGCTGCACCCTATTCAGCACCCTCTCGTCAGCCTTTAGCTGGCGCAGTAATTCTTGCCTGTCCGGATCTTGTACGGCGGCACCTGCAATGTCACTATTAGACTTGCGCGCAGGCCGCACATCGCTTATATTTATTAATAAAAATGTGTTACCAGGAGGGGTCTCTGCGTCTCCTCCTGCGGCAGCAAGTGCGGCCTCAAGTTGGGCCTTGCATTCTTGCAGCTCCTAAGACAGCTAGGCATTCTTCTCGGTAAGAGCCTGCGTTTCAAATGATCCTTAAATCAGTTAACATAACTAATTTAAGTCTCAGGGGCTACTGGTATATATAACCATTAAAATTCCCTTACCCGTATGTCTTTCACATACTGCTCCGTGGCTCTGGTAAAACCATCTTGAGCGGCACGGAGGTGCGCGTCCCCTGTGTTAAAGGCGTCCAATGCCTCAGGGGAGAAGCACGCTTCACGAAACACTGTCCGGCGGCGCCTATGGTTCATGGCGCTCTCCACCTCAGACTTGGTGGCGGACAGTCTGTCGGTGTCCTCCGTTGGAGGAGGATCCGGCCCGCATCTTGCGCTTGCCTCCCCCTGCAGGCCGGGCACTGGAGCCTGGCCGGTATAGGTTGGATCGGCAACTTCCGTGCCCGCAGTCCGGCGAGCGCTTTTTCTCCTATAAAGATCATGAGCACTCAGACGCTTCCTAGGAACGTTGCTCTGAAAATTTAAAGACGAGCCATACCTTTGCAGCGACGTTCAGCCCGTGCCGCGCTCCTTTTCCGCCTGCTGGTCCGGACTGACCTTTGTTGGTCAGCCGCCGTGGGCTCGGCTTCCCGCCTTGAAGGCGCTTCCTGTAAAACACCATCGTTTGCGAAGGTCAGAAATGGTCAAGGAAGAGATAATGGTGTCCGGACCTTGGTCATAGTCACCTGGGAAGCCGGATACAGTCCGGGGTAGTCCGCTGTAATGGCGACCAACGCATTGTCCATGCTGAGCTGGTGAAACACCCCGTCGATCAGCTCCACCTTGATGTCCGGATCCTCTTCGGAGGCCGGATCCAGGGATCTTTCTGGATCCTCGGGTTGCGGAGCGGGACTTACCATGTCCTCCACAGTCCAGCGTAGATCCTGCGCCGAAGACATAATGTAAGAAGCCTAAACTTCGAAAGCATGGGTTGGGCCCTTAAAAGTGTTCGCTTACCCAACCTCTAGGGTTGTTCATGGAAAACCCATTCAAACGGTTCGTTCGAAGGAAGTCCTCCTTCTCACCCTTGTACAGGCTGGACAGGATCTGCACCAGATCCTCGGTCGAATCCGGCCCTTCGCGGCCATGACGGGTGGCATCGTCTTCCCCGTTGAAATCCCACATGGGGTGGCCTCTGTATTGCAACGCCCGTACCCCCCGCATGATGCATGTCGCCATGACTCCAATCATGGTCAACCCGGAATGGGCCAGTAATCTTATTCGGCCCATCAAGTAATGGACGCTCTTGTCTTCCTCCAATCGGGGGCTCCGTGGGCGCCAGCTGAGGCGTTTCTTCAGAGGAGCAGCACTAAACTCCGGGAGGCCAATCCAGACTGGGTCCGGCAGCGGAGCGTCTCCTATGTAAAACCACTCTGAAGGCCAGTCTTCGGACGCCTTCTTGGGAGTACCGGATGGGTATCCGGTCCCGGCAATGCGCCATATTTCGGTGCCGCCCACTTGATATATGGATCCCTCGTGAGAACGGGGTACGAGACAGAACAGCCTCTTCCACAATGCAAAATGGGGCTCGATGCCCAGGAATAGCTCGCAAAGAGCTACGTAGCCCGCGATATGCAGGACAGAGGCGGGCGTAAGGTGGTGGAGCTGGAGTCCGTAGAACTCTAGGAGCCTGCGGAGAAACGGATGTATTGGGAATCCGAGTCCCCTTATCAGATAAGGGACGAAGCATACCCGCTCCCCTTTGTTGGGATTTGGGGTAGCCTCCGCTTGCTTCCCACCTTGGTAGGTGACTAGCCCGGCTCGAACCGGGACCATGAAGGCCGGAGGGAGATATCCCCCCGCTTGGAGCTTCACTAGCTCGTTGTGTGGAACAGAGCACCTCCTCCAATCACCTGGCGGTGGGCTGGGAGCGCGAGAAGAGGAGCCACATCGACGGTCCCTGATGAAATGGATTTTTAGGTCAAGGGCGCTCCGATGAGGTATTCGCGGAAGGAAGATGGTGTGGTTTGGATCTGGATTTTTGCCTCTTTTGTAGGCGGATGACTCGCACGACTAGGGGGTGAAACATAAAAGACACCCTGGCTTTTCGCATTCGTGCGACGCGTGGAAGAAGGCCATTATTGGGCGTAGAAGCCACGAAACACAGTATTTATGATGAAGCCAGACACTGTTCGGCAGGTACATGGAACTTGAAGGGAGAACCTGCCTTGCAACGCCGAAGACTATATACGCACTAGACTTATCGTCATTGAAGCCTGGTTCGGGGGCTACTGAGGGAGTCCTGGACTAGGGGGTGTCCGGACAGCCGGACTATCATCGTCCACCGGACTCCAAGACTACGAAGATACAAGATTGAAGACTCCATCCCATGTCCGGATGGGACTTTCCTTGGCGTGGAAGGCAAGCTTGGCGATACAGATATGTAGATCTCCTACCATTGTAACTGACTCTGTGTAACCCTAGCCTCCTCCGGTGTCTATATAAACCGGAGGGCTTTAGTCCGTAGGACACAACATACATTACAACAATCATACCATAGGCTAGCTTTAGGGTTTAGCCTCCTTGATCTCGTGGTAGATCTAGTCTTGTACTACCCATATCATCAATATTAATCAAGCAGGACGTAGGGTTTTACCTCCATCGTGAGGGCCCGAACCTGGGTAAAACATCGTGTCCCTTGTCTCTTGTTACCATCCGCCTAGACGCACAGTTCGGAACCCCCTACCCGAGATCCGCCAGTTTTGACACCTACACCCATCTTCTTCTATATGGTGTGTTTTGACCTGGAAAAATAATTAGAAGGAAGCTTTCGGTACAAAGGGACACCGTCTCGAGGCGGAACTTGGGCAGAACCAATCTAGGGCTTCGGCGGAGCTGTTTCTGCCGGGGAAACATCCCTCCGGGAGGGGGAAATCATCGCCATCATCATCACCAACGATCCTCTCATCGAGAGGGGGTCAATATCCATTAACATCTTCACCAAAACCATCTCCTCTCAAACCCTAGTTCAACTCTTGTATCCGATCTTTGTCTCAAAACTTCAGATTGGTACCTGTGGGTTGCCAGAAGTGTTGCTTACTCCTTGTAGTTGATGCTAGTTGGTTTATTCGGTGGAAGATTATATTTTCAGATCCTTAATGATAATTAATACTCCTCTGATCTTGATCATGAATATGCTTTGTGAGTAGTTATGTTTGTTCCTGAGGACATGGGAGAAGTCTTGTTATAAGTAATGATGTGAATTTGGTATTCGTTCAATATTTTGATGAGATGTTATGTGAATGTCGACTACATGACACTTCACCATGATTTGGGCCTAGGGGAAGGCATTGGGATGTAATAAGTAGATGATGGGTTGCTAGAGTGACAGAAGCTTAAACCCTAGTTTATGCGTTGCTTCGTAAGTGGCTGATTTGGATCCATATGTTTCATGCTATGGTAAGATTTATGTTAATTCTTCTTTCATGGTTGCGGATGCTTGCGAGAGGGGTTAATCATAAGTGGGAGACTTTTCCAAGGAAGGGCAGCACCCAAGCACCGGTCCACCCACATATCAAATTATCAAAGTAACAAACACGAATCATATGAGCATGATGAAAATTAACTTGACAACAATTCCCATGTGTCCTCGGGAGCGCTTTGCGTTATATAAGTATTCGACCAGGCTTTTCCTTTGCTAAAAAAATGATTGGGCCACCTTGCTGCACTTTAGTTACTTCTTACCCGTTACGAATTATCTTATGACACAACTATCTGTTACCGATAATTTCAGTGCTTGCAGAGAAAACCTTGCTGAAAACCGCTTGTCATTTCCTTCCGCTCCTCGTTGGGTTCGACAATCTTACTTATCGAAAGTACTACGGTAGATCCCCTATACTTGTGGGTCATCAAGACTCTTTTCTGGTGGCATTTCCGGGGATTTAAGCGCCTTTGGTAAGTGGAATTTGGTAAGGAAACATTTATATAGTGTGCTGAAATTTACTGTCACTTGTTACTATGGAAAATAATCCTTTGAGGGGCTTGTTCGGTGTATCTTCACCTCGACCGGAAGAGCAAAGAGTTGCTCCTCAACGTACTACACCTACTGAAAGTATTTATTATGAAATCCTTTTGGTATGATAGAAAAACTGCTGGCTAATCCTTATGCAGGAGATGGAACATTACATCCGATATGTACCTAATCTATGTGGATGAACTTTGTGGATTATTTAAGCTTGCAGGTATGCCCGAGGATGTTGTCAAGAAGAAGGTCTTCCCTTTATCTTTGAAGGGAAATGCATTGACATGGTATAGGCTACTGGACGATATTGGATCATGGAACTACAACCGAATGAAATTGGAATTCCATCAGAAGTTTTATCCTATGCATCAGGTTCATCGTGATTGGGGGAGGCTTAAATCAATGTTATATTCATGCCCCAATCATGAGCTCTCAAGAGAAATTATTATTCAGAATTTTTATGCTCGGCTTTCTCATAATGATCGATCCATGCTCGATACTTCTTGTACTAGTTCTTTTATGAAGAAGACTATTGAATTCAAATGGGATTTATTGGAAAGAATTAAACACAACTCTGAATATTGGGAACTCGACGAAGGTAAGGAGTCAGGTATAAACCTGAAGTTTGATTGTGTTAAATCTTTTATGGATACCGATGCTTTTCGTGATTTTAGCACTAAATATGGACTTGACTTTGAGATAGTAGCTTCTTTCTATGAATCTTTTGCTACTCATTTTGATCTCCCTAAGGAGAAGTGGTTAAAATATCATCCTCCCATTGAAGTTAAAGTAGTATAACCTATTAAAGTTGAAGAATAAACTATTACTTATAATGTTGATCCTATTGTTCCTACTGCTTACATTGAGAAAACACCTTTTCCTGTTAGAATAAAGGATCATGCTAAAGCTTCAACTGTGGTTCGTATGAGTTATACTAGAACACCTACACCCCCTGAGCAAATCAAAGTTGAACCTAGTATTGCTATGGTTAAAGATCTCTTAGTCGATAATATTGATGGGCATGTTATTTATTTCTGTGATGAAGCTGCTAGAATTTCTAAACCTGATACTAAAGATAAACATAGACCTATTGTTGGCATGCCTATTGTTTCTATTAAAATTAGAGATCATTGTTATCATGGCTTATGTGATGTGGGTGCTAGTGTGAGTGCAATTCCTTATACTCTATATAAAGAAATTATAAATGATATTGCACCTGCTAAGATAGAAGACATTGATGTTACTATTAAGCTTGCCAATAGAGATACTATATCACCAATTGGGATTGTTAGAGATGTTGAAGTCTTGTGTGTGAAAATTAAATACCCTACTAATTTTCTTGTTCTTGCTTCCCCAAAAGATAATTTTTGTCCCATTATATTTGGTAGACCTTCCTTGAATAGTGTTAATGCTAAGATAGACTGCGAGAAAGATATTGTTACTGTTGGTTTAGGGGATATGTCTCATGATTTTAATTTTTCTAAATTTCGTAGACGACCCCATGATAAAGAATTGCCTATTAAGGATGAAATTATTGGTCTTGCTTCTATTGCCGTGCCTCCTACTGATCCTTTAGAACAATATTTGCTAGACCATGAAAATGATATGTTTATGAATGAAAGAAGGGAAATAGATGAAATATTCTTTAATCAGGGACTAATTTTGAAACACGATTTGCCTATTGAAATCCTTGGGGATCCTCCTCCACCCAAGTGTGATCCTGTGTTTGAGCTTAAACAATTACCTGATACTTTGAAATATGCTTATCTCGATGAAAAGAAGATATATCCTATTATTGTTAGTGCTAACCTTTCAGAGCATGAAGAAATGAAATTATTGAAAACTATGAAGAAGAACCGTGCCGCTATTGGATATACTCTTGATGATCTTAAGGGCATTAGTCCCACTCCATGTCAGCACAAAATTAAATTGGAGCAGGATGCTAAACCAGTTGTTGATCACCAATGAAGATTAAATCCTAAGATGAAAGAAGTGGTAAGAAATGAAATACTAAAGCTTCTGGAGGTAGGTATAATTTATCCTATTGCTGATAGTAAATGGGTAAGTCCTATTCATTGTGTCCCTAAGAAGGGAGGTATTACTGTTGTTCCTAATGATAAGAATGAATTGATTCCACAAAGAATTGTTACATGTTATAGAATGGTAATTGATTTTCGCAAATTGAATAAAGCTACTAGAAAAGATCATTACCCTCTACCTTTTATTGATGAAATGCTAGAAAGACTATCCAAACATACACACTTTTGCTTTCCAGATGGTTATTCTGGTTTCTCTCAAATACCTGTGTCAAAATATGATCAGGAGAAGACCACTTTTATTTGCCCTTTCGGTACCTTTGCTTATAGACGTATGCCTTTCGGTTTATGCAATGCACCTGCTACCTTTCAAAGATGTATGACTACTATATTCTTTGATTTTTGTGAATAGATTGTTGAGGTTTTTATTGATGATTTGATTTCTCCGTTTACGAAACTTCTTTTGATGATTGCTTAAGCAACCTTGATCGAGTTTTGCAGAGATGTGAAGAAACCAATCTTGTCTTGTATCGGGAGAAGTGCCACTTTATGGTTAATGAAAGTATTGTCTTGGGGCATAAAATTTCTGAAAGAGGTATTAAAGTTGATAAAGCTAAAGTAGATGCTATTGAAAAGATGTCGTGTCCTAAAGATATCAAAGGCACAAGAAGTTTCCTTTTGGTCATGCTGGTTTGTATAGAAGGTTTATTAAAGACTTCTCTAAAATTCCTAGGACTCTCACTAATCTCTTGCAAAAAGATGTTCCTTTGGTTTTTGATGATGATTGTGTAGAAGCATTTGAAATACATAAGAAAGCCTTGATTTCTGCACCTATTATTCAACCACCTGATTGGAATATGTGTGATGCTAGTTGAGGGAGTCCTGGACTAGGGGGTGTCCGGACAGCCGGACTATCATCATCAGCCGGACTCCAAGACTACGAATATACAAGATTGAAGACTTCGTCCCGTGTCCGGATGGTACTTTCCTTGGCGTGGAAGGCAAGCTAGGCGATACGGATATGTAGATCTCCTACCATTGTAACCGACTCTGTGTAACCCTAGCCCTCTCCGGTGTCTATATAAACCGAAGGGTTTTAGTCCGTAGGACATACAACCATTACAACAATCATACCATAGGCTAGCTTCTAGGGTTTAGCCTCCTTGATCTCGTGGTAGATCCACTCTTATACTACCCATATCATTAATATCAATCAAGCAGGAGTAGGGTTTTACCTCCATCGAGAGGGCCCGAACCTGGGTAAAAACATCGTGTCCCCTGTCTCCTGTTACCATCCGCCTAGACGCATAGTTCGGGACCCCCTACCCGAGATCCGCCGGTTTTGACACCGACATTGGTGCTTTCGTTGAGAGTTCCTCTGTGTCGTCACTGATAGGCTTGATGGCTTCTTCAATCAACAACAACGCCGTCCAGGGTGAGACTTTTCTCCCCGGACAGATCTTCGTGTTCGGCGGCTTCGCACTGCGGGCCAATTCACTTGGCCATCTGGAGCAGATCGAAAGCTACGCCCCTGGCCATCAGGTCAGGTTTGGAAGCCTAAACTTCACGGCTGACATCAGCGGGGACTTGATCTTCGATGGAGTCGAGCCACAGCCGAGCATGCCGCACTGTCACGATGGGCATGATCTAGCTCTGCCGCTGGGCAGTACCCTGGAGGCCGCACACAAGTCCGCTCTGACCCATAGTTCGGAGCCGACCGTGCAGATCGAGGAGAGGTGGCTGGACACAGCCTCGGGAGCTGCAACTTCCATGGTGATGGAGCCGAATACTAACCTTGTCCCTTATAAAGCTCGTGACTCCGAGGCGCCGGACCCCTTGCCGGACTCCGAACCTCCTGCGCCCTGGCCAATCGAACCCGATTGGGCGCCGATCATGGAGTTAACCGATGCGGACATCTTTAAGCACTCACCCTTCATCGACATCCTGAATTCACTAAAGTATCTCTCGTTATCAGAAGAGCCCTGGCCGGACTGCGGCCAGGATGGCTGGGATGCGGCTGACGAAGAAATTGAAAGCCCACCCACCACCCACTTTGTAGCCACTGTCGACGACCTAACCGACATGCTAGACTACGACTCCGAAGACATCGACGGTATGGACGAAGATGCCAGAGACTACCAAAAACCAGCGCCTACCGAGCACTGGAAGGCCACCCCAACCCATGATGTATATATGGTGGACACCCCAAAAGGAAGCGATAACGAGGGACAACGGGACGTGGCAAAGGATAATTCCGCCGACAAACAACCAAAACGGCGACGCAGACGCCGCCCTAAGTCCTGCCTCGATAAAAACAACACTCCTAATGACCCAGCAATAGAGCAGGGCAAACCAGTGGACGACGAACATGCAACCAAGCAACCATCCGAGCAGGACGAATCGGATAATCAACCCATGCCCGGCGAAAACAACAGTCCAGACCTCACGCCGGACACACCACCGGAGCATAAGAACCTTCACAAAAGACTTGCTGCCACTGCAAGAAGTCTGAAAAAGGAAAAACGGAAGCTCAAAACAGCGGAAGACACACTCGGAATGAGGTGGAGCAAAGTACTCAAGACTGCGGATAAATATGGCAATATCCACCAAACAAAGAGCTACATGAAGCGCAAGCTGCTACCAGAATTCGACGAGGAGGCCATAGAGCCCCCACAGTCAAAAAGCAAAGAGGCCGCCTGGCCGGATAGACGACCAGATGACAGGCCAAAAGCGACAAGCGGCGCTGCACACAAGATGACACACGGTCCTCAGATGGCCCGGTCAGGTCCATTTATGGGCCAAAAAAGAGGGCCCCAGGAAGCAACACAACACGCCGCATGCTTGAAGATAACGGCACGCCTAAATACAGGGGCGCCGCACACCCACTATGTTTCACCGACGAGGTGCTGGATCATGAATTTCCAGCGGGATTCAAACCCGTAAACATAGAGGCATACGACAGAACAACAGACCCCGGAGTCTGGATTGAGGATTACATACTGCACATACACATGGCTAGAGGAGATGATCTACACGCCATAAAATACCTACCCCTCAAGCTCAAAGGGCCAGCTCGGCATTGGCTCAAAAGCCTCCCAGAAAATACTGTTGGAAGTTGGGAAGAGCTCGAGGATGCGTTTAGAACAAATTTTCAAGGGACCTATGTCCGACCTCCGGATGCAGAGGATTTAAGTCACATAACTCAACAGCACGGAGAGTCAGTGCGCAAATTCTAGAACAGGTTTCTTACCAAAAAGAACCAAATAGTCGATTGTCCGGACGCCGAAGCCTTAGCAACTTTTAAACATAATGTCCGAGACGAATGGCTCGCCAGACACCTCGGCCAAGAGAAGCCGAGAACTATGGCTGCGCTAACAAGCCTCATGACCCGCTTTTGCACAGGGGAGGACAGCTGGCTAGCAAGATGCAGCACCAGCGACCCGATTACATCTGAGATCTGAGATGGAAACGGAAAATCACGGCGCAGAAAGGACCAACGCCGAAATAAAGATAAAAGCCCAAAGAATACGATGGTCAACGCCGGATTCAAAAGCTCGCGGCCGAACAACAAAGCACTGCCTCTTAAGGACAATAGTGAAGAGCTATCCAATTTAAACAAAATTTTGGATCGGATATGTCAAATCCACAGCACCTCCGGAAGGCCTGCAAACCACACCCACCGAGATTGTTGGGTCTTCAAACAGTCCGGCCGACTCAATGCCGAACACAAGGGGCTCGACGCGCCAAGCAAGGATGATGACGAATCCCACCAGCAGAGCGCCGGAAAACAGAAGACTTTCCCACAAGAAGTCAAAACAGTAAACTCACTTCATGTGATAACACGAAACAACAATGCGGCACCCGCCAAAGTAGGTGTCGCACGGTCCACCCCAGCGGAACCCCGAGATTGGATGTCAAAACCAATTACTTTCGACCACCTGGACTATTCCAGAAGCATTCGAAACGCAGGATGGACTGCTCTGATATTGGATCCTATAATCAACGGACTACAATTTACACAAGTCTTGATGGACGGCGATAGCGATTTAAACCTGCTATATCCGAACACAATCTGCAAGTTGAGGATACACCTTACTAAAATTCGACATAGCCGCACTTCCTTCAAAGGAGTGATGCCAGGCCCCTACGCCAAGTGCACGGGCTCCTTATTACTAGAAGTTGTGTTCGGGTCACCCGACAACTTCCGACGCGAAAAGCTAATCTTTCATGTCGCCCCATTCAAAAGTAGCCATCAAGCACTATTGGGACGTGAAGCTTTTGTCCGCTTTAATGCAATACCACACTACGCGTCTCTTACACTTAAAATGCCCGGTCCACGCGACATCATCTCATTAAAAGGTCGTTTAAGACCCCGGACACGGCTAGACGAGTCCGGCATAAAATAAGCTAGGGGCTCCCTAGCCGCACACCCCTTTACAAGGGGCTGTGCGTATGAGCTAGTATAGGCTCAGCTTCATTCATTCATTCATATTTCGATTTTTAATTCATTTTTTGCACAATTACTTTTCAAACTAAGTTCCTCTCTTTTACTGATGAACAGCGTGTTACACCCGTCCAGGATACAGCACAACGGAGACACAGGCGCAGACGTGCAGTAGGGACCCATTGCAAGGATTCTTTTCAGATTAAGACCCTGCGTAAACCTTTTTTACTGTCTCTTGTTGCTATATATCCCCTGGTTTTTCATTATAAACCGGAAAGGAGACTGACGTTTTGGCATCAGCCGCGTCAGAGGACCTTGCGTCTACCTGGACACTAGGGGCTTAGGGCATTGTTCTGCCCGCTATCATAAAGACCGAATACCTTAGGGAGTGTTTGGCGTCTCGAGTTAGGCCTTATATGCATCAGCTCCGAATCATGTCTTTGGTCAAATGTTGGGTTTGCCGGGCTCCTGTGTTTTGTTGCCTTACGTTCCGTATCATCGGCTAACGCGGCACCAGGAGAACTACTGTGATTGTGCCCCGGTTCGGCCGGGCGAGCACCTCAGTAGAGAAAGCCGAAAACTGACTGTCATGATATAGCGAGAGACTAGTCAACCACTCGATCGACTACCGGAATGTTTAGAATTCCTCTGCTTTGACGAAGGACTGTTTCCCGGTCAGGCACATATGCGCCCCGAATTCGGAGAGCGCAGTGCCCCTAGGGGCTATATCGTAGCCCCACCGTCAAACTCCTATGGCTAAGTGAAAGTGATAAAGCATTATAGTCCGGTTGCCTCGTTTGCTACGCTACCACCTCCTTCACAGGACCGAGACGTCGGATTAAGTGTGAAAATGCGCTATTTTTGCGAACACCCCCGCACCTTGTGCGTGGGGGCTGAAGCCGACGACTGCCATCTTTCAGGTTATACACACGTATACATAAACGGCCGCACAGGAGATATTTCAATACTTGAACGCACAAGTACCAAAAAGCGCAGAAATTGTAAACATCGTTTTACAAACCAAAATGTTCACTTGAACATGACATTTTTTGAGCACTACGACTCTATTACACGAGCACCACACAGAACTTCCCCAAAATAGTGCTCGCCGGTTAACCGGCTCTCGTCCAAACCCTGGGTCGCAACAGCGGTGGCATCCATCTCTGTCCAATGTGTCTTCACACGGGCGAGGGCCATCCGTGCACCTTCTATGCAAGCCGACCGCTTCATCGCCTTGATATGCGGCACCGCCCCAAGGAATTGCTGCAATAAGCCAAAATAACTCTTCGGCTTGGGCCTATCCGGCCAGACATGAGCCACGATATCCGTCATGGCAAGTCCGGACAATCTATTCAGTTCAGCCCACTCGGCCAGCCGATCGGTCAGCGGAAGTGAACGCTCCGGACTATGGAATTGAGACCAAAACAGCTCTTCCGTCTTGTGATCCTTCTGACTTTGGAAGTGCACAACGGCATCTAGCGCACTCGCCGCTAAGTCCATATAAGGATCCTCCGGACCCCACAGCTGGCTAAGCTGAGCGTACTTTGGATCTATAAACCTTTGGTGCAGCAGAAAGGGCTTGCCAGCCACAATGTCTCCGGCCTACCGCAGCTCCTCCTTTATAGCCCGCATTGCAGAACGGGCATCCTTGGCTTCGGCGGTGGCCTTCCCCAGGTCTTCTTGCTCCGCTAGGCGCTCCCTTTCAAGAACATCATTGCGGTCGGTAGCATCTTTCAACTTCACGGCCATTTCGGCCATCTCCTCCCTGCTTCGGCAATGTGCAGCCCTTTCGGCTTCTAGCTCTTCGGCCGCCCTCGAGGCAGCCGCATCACTCCTTCTGGCTTGCTCCTTGGCTTGAGCAAGTTCTGCCCGAAGGCTCTCCACAGCAGCGGCACCATCTGCATTGAACACACATGTTGTAAGGAGCGGTCTTCGGCTCCCTTACTAGGTGACCACGGAGAAAAAACCTACCTTGTGACTCGTCAAGTCGTTTATTGACCAGCGCGATGTCCGCATCCGCAACGTCGAGCTGCCGCTTTAGTTCGGCAACTACATCTGTCCGGCTAGCCACCGAACTATCCGCCACCTGCTTAGGAAAGGCGTAAATTAATACCTAGGATTTTGATCCTCGGCACGCTGTCGTTCTCGACACCCTACCGAGTCTCAGGGGCTACTAACTATACAGGGCACACTTTATGTGTAAAACTGTTAAAGGGTACGTCATTTTTACGTACCTCAAACCCCGCCAGTAAACTTCTAACGGCATCACGCAATCCGCCTTCGGCGGATGAAATTCTTTCAATCACCGTACTCATCAGTGTATGGTGACCTTCTGAGATGGACGCCCTCTCAAGCAGATCCTTCAGCTCCCCCGGCCGTACACCAGTTGGTGCCAAATTATTCGGCCCTGCCGGACTCGGGGATACCCTTCGTGACGACACTTCAGGCTCGTCCACCCTATCCGATGGGGCGGCAGATGGAGGCATCTCGCTCTCCATCATCTCCGGACGGAGTTCCCCCAAAGACGAGCTCATCTGAGAAGGGCGGAGATCCGAACTACAAGGTAAAAACTTAAGTTATCCTCAGAAGCACAAATAGGGATGTCCCTTATTACAAAACTCCCTTTTTTCTACTCATGGCTCGCTGGAGGGCTGATCCTTTAGGGGAGACTATGCGGCCGGAGCCTCTCCGGACGCAGGACCCTCTGGTGAAGATCTCTTCCCCCGCTTAGGGGCTTTGGCCTCCGGGTTTTCGGAGGCGGTCCTCTTCTCCCCCTGGAAGGAGGGATTCTCGATCCCCCCCTCCTCAAAAGCCTCCTTGGTTGAGGCGGTAGTTCCTCTGTTCTCCCCTTCGCCTTCCCCTGAAGGCGCAACTTCCAGCATCCTGACCAGCACGGGATCCGGCGCGGTCTCTGGAAGGGGGGCCGGACACCGTATCAGTTTCGCTTGCGCTATCTACTCCTGTTTAGACGGAAATTGGTCAAAAAGCAAATCATGGAAAGGCAAACAAACGGTATGTCCGAACACAGAGCTACTTACTTGTGTATCCGGGCGATTGCAGCTTAGGCCGGTGTCCTCGGTCAATTCTGGACGCGCCTCTCGTGATCCGAAGAAATGTTTGTACATCTCCACGGGTGTCGAGCCCATGAAGTGTTGGAGAATTCGTGGTCCCTCCGGATTAAACTCCCACAGCCGGAGAGGACGGCATTTGCAGGGCAGGAGACGCCTAATCAGCATGACCTGCATCACCACGACCAGATCGATCTCCCTCGCCTGGAGGTCTTGAATCCGGCCCTGCAATAGGGGCACGTCCTTTGACGGCCCCCAGTTGAGCCCTTGGCTGACCCATGACATCAGCCGCTGTGGAGGGCCCGAGCGGAAGACGGGTGGCGGCTTCTGCCTGCTGCCCCTGGGAGCGGTTATGTAGAACCACTCCTGCTGCCACAAGCCGAGCTCCTCCTGAAAAAAGCCCTCGGGCCATGAAGAGTCGGCCCTTCTGCTTACAACCGCCCCGCCGCACTCTTCTTGACGCCCCTTGATCGTTTTTGGCTCCACGTCGAAGGTCTTAAGCCACAAGCCGAAGTGAGGGGTAACACGGAGGAAGGCTTCGCAAATGACAATGAATGAAGAGGTATGGAGGATGGACTCCGGAGCCAAGTCATGGAATTCCAACCCATAGTAAAACATGAGCCCTCTCACAAAAGGATCCATCGGGAAGCCTAAACCCCGACGGAGGTGGGAAACAAACACGACATACTCGCCGGGCTCAGGGGTGGGGATGACTTGCCCTTTGGCGGGCAACCTATGTGAAATCTCGTAAGACAGGTACTTGGCCTCTCGCAGCTTTAGCACGTCTTCCTCCGTGACGGAGGAGGGCATCCACCAGCCCTGTAGGTCAGAGCCGGACATTGTTAAAGGTCCGAAGCGCTCGAATCTGGGGCTTTGGGTGTTGGAACTCGGGGCAGGGAGTGGATTCGATTAAGGATTGAAGAAAAGAAACGAGCCTTGGTCCCGTTATAAAGAAGGGGAATACCGAGAGCCGTCCCCATGACCGTTCGGGACTCGCCTCCGATAGAGGGGGCGTGGCAACGGGCACAGTTGGGTTACCCATGTCCGTATTGATGGGAATCCCGGAATAAGGATCTCTGCTTCGACAAGACGTGCTAAGGAAACCGCTTCGCTAAACGCGCTGAGGTGGTATAATAAAAAGCGATTCAAGTAAAGGCTTGGTAGTGGTGTGACGTCATGCCACAAAATATGTCAGCAGATTGAACTTGTGTACATATTATTCTCTCTACGGTGGAATGTGGAATTTATTTCACAGAGCCGGACACTATCCAAGTGTTCACAATCTTCTATGAATTATTCGGAGGAGGAACCCGCCTTGCAATGCCGAACAATATGCGCACCGGACTCATCGTCATTGAAGCCTGGTTCAGGGGCTACTGAGGGAGTCCTGGACTAGGGGGTGTCCGGACAGCCGGACTATCATCGTCAGCCGGACTCCAAGACTATGAAGATACAAGATTGAAGACTTCGTCCCGTGTCCGGATGGGACTTTCCTTAGCGTGGAAGGCAAGCTTGGCGGTACGGATATGTAGATCTCCTACCATTGTAACCGACTCTGTGTAACCCTAGCCCTCTCCGATGTCTATATAAACCGGAGGGTTTTAGTCCATAGGACATACAACCATTACAACAATCATACCATAGGCTAGCTTCTAGGGTTTAGCCTCCTTGATCTCATGGTAGATCCACTCTTGTACTACCCATATCATCAATATCAATCAAGCAGAAGTAGGGTATTACCTCCATCGAGAGGGTCCGAACCTGGGTAAAAACATCGTGTCCCCTGTCTCCTATTACCATCCGCCTAGACGCACAGTTCGGGACCCCCTACCCGAGATCCGCCGGTTTTGACACCGACACTAGTGATTGTGCTGTTGGTGCTGTTCTAGGACAACGAGTTGATAAGAAATTGAATGTTATTCATTATGCTAGTAAAACTCTAGACAGTGCCCAGAGAAATTATGCTACTACTGAAAAAGAATTTTTAGCAGTTGTATTTGCTTGTGATAAGTTCAGATCTTATATTGTTGATTCCAAAGTTACTTTTCACACTGATCATGCTGCTATTCAATATCTTATGGGAAAGAAAGATGCTAAACCTAGACTTATTATATGGGTTCTCTTGTTACAAGAATTTGATTTGCATATTATTGATAGAAAGGAAAATGAGAACCCCGCTGCAGACAACTTGTCTAGGTTAGAAAATGTTCTTGATGACCCACTGTCTATTGATGATAACTTTCCTGATGAGCAATTAGCTGTCATAAATGCTTCTCGTAGTACTCCATGGTATGCTGATTATGCTAATTACATTGTTGCTAAATTTATACCACCTAGTTTCACATACCAGCAAAAGGAAAAGTTTGTCTATGATTTAAGAAATTACTTTTGGGATGACCCACACCTTTATAAATAAGGAGTAGATGGTGTTATTAGACATTGTGTACCTGACCATGAATAGGGACATATCCTATGCAAGTTCCACTCCGAGTCTTACGGAGGACACCACGCCAGAGATAGAACTACACATAAGGTATTGCAATCCGGTTTTTATTGGCCTACTCTCTTCAAGGATGCTCGTAAGTTTGTCTTGTCTTGTGATGAATTCCAGAGAATTGGTAATATTAGTAGATGTCAGGAAATGCCTATGAATTATTCACTTGTTATTGAACCATTTGATGTTTGGGGCTTTGATTATATGGGACCTTTTCCTTCCTCTAATTGGTATACACATATTTTAGTTGTTGTTGATTACATTACTAAGTGGGTAGAAGCTATCCCAACTAGTAGTGCTGATCATAACACTTCTATTAAGATGCTTATAGAAGTTATTTTTTTGAGGTTTGGAGTCCCTAGATATTTAATGACTGATGGTGGTTCACATTTTATTCATGGTGCTTTCCGTAAAATGCTTGCTAAGTATGATGTTAACCGTAGAATTGCATCTCCATATCATCCTCAGTCTAGTGGTTAAGTAGAATTGAGCAATAGAGAGATTAAATTGATTTTGCAAAAGACTGTTAATAGATCCAGAAAGAATTGGTCTAAGAAACTTGATGATGCATTATGGTCTTATAGAACTACTTATAAGAACCCTATGGTTATGTCTTTGTATAAAATGGTTGATGGAAAAGCATGTCACTTACCTCTTGAATTAGAACAGAAGGCATATTGGGCTATAAAAGAGATCAATTATGATTTCAAACTTTCCGATGAGAAGAGGTTATTTGACATTAGCTCACTTGATGAATGGAGAAGCCAAGCCTATGAGAATGCCAAGTTATAAGAAAAAGTTAAAAGATGGCATGACAAGAGGATACAAAAGCGTGAGTTTAATGTAGGTGATCATGTTTTGCTATACAACTCTTGTTTAAGATTTTTTGCAGGAAAACTTGTCTCTAAATGGGAAGGTCCTTACATTATCGAGGAGGTCTAACGTTCCGGTGGCATCAAGATTAACAACACCGAAGGCACAAATCCAAAGGTGGTAAATGGTCAAAGAATCAAACATTATATCTCAGGTGCTCCCATAAATGTTGAGACCAATATAATTGATACCGTAACCCCGGAGGAGTACATAAGGGACACTTTCCACAACATTTCAGACTCCGAAAAGGAATAACTATGTGGTACGAGTTTTCAAGGCTAGGCATCATGTTGTTCCCCTCCTCCAACAACACGGGCGACGATGCTTGGCTAATGAAGATAGAGATGAAGAGAGAAGAACTTGGGGAAATCAATGAGGGTGATAAGATCAAGAAGGCCACGGAAGATCAAGTTCCGGCAACAGAAGAAGAAGACATCCTTCAACCATACTACAATTGTATTACCCCTACTAAAATTGAAATTTTCAAGATCATTGAAATAGTTCATGTGCAAAATAAATATCTCAATCGTGAAAATATTCTATTGCAAGAGCATATCACTGCACTCAAGGGCATTATTCGTAAATTGGAGCATCTCCTACGCTCGATGTGTGGCACTACTTCATTAACAACTCCATCATCACAACCTCCGAAGAAAGAGACATAAATACATGGGTATGGGCACTCCCCTTGGCAACTGCCAACCTTGGGGGAGGTGCCCCGGTATCGTATCACCATCACATATTTATCTTTCTCATTTTTCTTAGTTCGATCCTTTTGGTTATATCTTGATCTAGTCGAATAAAGTTTTGAGTATGATCTAGCTTTGAGTTTTTCGATCCCTATCTATGTAATCGAGTCCTTGAGTTATATATAATAAAGAGTCGTTTTGAGTTGAGGGCTTTGCTATTTTGCTATGATCTTGACGGAATTAAATAAAAGAAAGGAATAAAAATATCATATATTGATTTTATGGAGAGTAATGACTTTACATATAAAGAGTATGATGAATAAAAGTTTCTAAGACTTGACAAACATAGTTTTGGTCATTGTTGCAATTAATAGGAAGTAATAAAGAAAGAGAGGCGTCACATATAAATATACTATCTTGGACATCTTTTGCAATTGTGAGCACTCATTAAAATATGACATGCTAAAAAGTTGATGTTGGACAAGGAAGACAACATAATGGGTTATGTTTTCTTAAATCCAAATAGAAGTTATATTGTCATGGATCATCCAACATGTTGAGCTTGCCTTTCGCTCTCATGCTAGCCAAATTCTTTGCACCAAGTAGGGATACTACTTGTGCTTCCAAACATCCCTTAAACCAGTTTTGCCATGAGAGTCCACCATACCTACCTACGGATTGAGTAAGATCCTTCAAGTAAGTTGTCATCGGTGCAAGCAATAAAAATTGCTCTCTAAATATGTATGATCTATTAGAGTGAAGAAAATAAGCTTTATACGAACTTGTGATATGGAAGAAATAAAAGTGACAGACTGCATAATAAAGTTTTTATCACAAGCGGCAATATAAATTGACGTTCTTTTGCATTAAGATTTTGTGCATCCAACCATAAAAGCGCATGACAACCTCTGCTTCCCTTTGCGAAGGGCCTATCTTTTATTTTTACCTTCAACCCTTATACAGGAGTCATGGTGATCATCACCTTTTCTTTTTACACTTTTTCATTTGGCAAGCACAATGTTGACATTACCCTTGAGGTAAAAGGTTGGGATGCGAAACTATAAGCCCCTATATTTCTCTATGTCCGATTGAGATTTTGTACCCATAAGTATAACGTGATTGTTAGCAATTGTGAAATACTAAATGATAGTTGAGTATGTGGACTTGCTGAAAAGCTCTTATATTGACTTGTTCTGATGTTATGATAAATTGCAATTGCTTCAAATGACTGAGATCATAGTTTGTTAGTTTTCAATGAAGCTTTGATTTATGCTCTACCTTGTGAATGAATTGTTACTCTAGCATAAGAAATTATATGACAATATATGTTGCTATCCTAAAGATAATCATGATGCCCTCATGTCCATATTTTATTTTATCGACACCTCTATCTCTAAACTTGTCGACATACTTTTCGATATCGTCTTTTGCTTGAGGACAAGCGAGGTCTAAGCTTGGGGGAGTTGATACGTCCATTTTGCATCATGCTTTTATGTTGATATTTATTGCATTATGGACTGTTATTACACATTATATCACAATACTTATGCCTATTCTCTCTTATTTATAAGGTTTACATGAAGTGGGAGAATGCCAGCAGCTAGAATTTTGGACTGGAAAAGGAGCAAATATTAGAGACCTATTCTGCACAACTCCAAAAGTCCTGAAACTTCACGGAGAATATTTTTGGAATATATTAAAAATATTGGGCGAAGAAAGCACCAGAGGTGGGCCACCTGCCATCCACAAAGGTGGGGGGCGTGCCCTACCCCCCTGGGCGCACCCTCCGGTCTTGTGGGCCCCCTGGCAGGCCCTCGACGCCCATCTTCTACTATATGGTGTGTTTTGACCTGGAAAAAAATCAGAAGTAAGCTTTCGGGACGAAGTGTCGCAGTCTCAAGGCGGAACCTGTGTAGAACAAATCTAGGGCTCTGGCGGAGCTGTTCTGCCGGGGAAACATCCCTTCGGGATGGGGAAATCATCGCCATCATCATCATCACCAATGATCCTCTCATCGAGAGTGGGTCAATCTCCATCAACATCTTCACCAACACCATCTCCTCTCAGACTCTAGTTCATCTCTTGTATCCGATCTTTGTCTGAAAACCTCAGAATGGTACCTGTGGGTTGCTAGTGGTGTTGATTACTCCTTGTAGTTGATTCTAGTTGGTTTATTCGGTGGAAGATTATATTTTCAGATCCTTAATGATAATTAATACTCCTCTGATCTTGATCATGAATATGCTTTGTGAGTAGTTATGTTTATTCCTGAGGACATGGGAGAAGTCTTGTTATAATTAATCATGTGAATTTGGTATTCATTCAATATTTTGATGAGATATGTGTTGTCTTTCCTCTAGTGGTGTTATGTGAATGTCGACTATATGACACTGCACCATGATTTGGGCCTAGGGGAAGACATTGGGAAGTAATAAGTAGATGATTGCTAGAGTGATAGAAGCTTAAACCCTAGTTTATGCGTTGCTTCGTAAGGGGCTGATTTGGATCCATATGTTTCATGATATGGTTAGATTTATGTTAATTCTTCTTTCGTAGTTGCAGATGCTTGTGAGAGGGGTTAATTATAAGTGGGAGGCTTGTCCAAGGAAGGGCAGCACCCAAGCACCAGTCCACCCACATATTATATTATCAAAGTAACCAACGCGAATCATATGAGCATGATGAAAACTAACTTGACAACAATTCCCATGTGTCCTCGGGAGCGCTTTGGTTTATATAAGAGTTCGTCCAGGCTTGTCCTTTGCTACAAAAAGGATTAGGTCACCTTGCTGCACTTTAGTTACTTTTTTACTTGTTACCCGTTATGAATTATCTTACCACAACTATCTGTTTCCGATAATTTCAGTGCTTGTAGAGAAAACCTTGCTGAAAACCGCTTGTCATTTCCTTCTTCTCCTCATTGGGTTTGACACTCTTACTTATTAAAAGGACCACGATAGATCCCCTATACTTGTGGGTCATCAGGGGTTAAAAACCGTTTGTTTAGCACCTCGCTGTACTAGTGCGTTATGAAAACATACGTAATTCCTTTTGTTCATCTGTATGTTAATTGCCCGTGATTCGATCATCAGTATCTTCATACCTGATAACCCACAAATATAGTTGATCGCAACAGTTTTCGAGGGTAGAATATTCAACCCAAATTTATGGATTCGACACAAGGGGAGCCAAAGAATATTTGCAAGTATTGGCAGATGAATTGTCAATTCAACCACACGTGGAGATTAATTATCTTCGGCAAAGTGATTAGTAACAAAGTAGTATGATAGTTTTGATGGAAGTAGCAACAACAATAGTAACGGTAAGAGTGATAGCAATGATTTTGTAGCAAGTGTAACAGTAGCAGTAGTGACTTAGCAAGAACAATATGTAGGAAATCCGTAGGCATTGGATCAGTGAATTCGTTGGATGATATTCATCATATAACAGTCATAACCTAGGGCGACACAACACTAGCTCTAGTTCATAAATATAATGTAGGCTTGTATTCCCTAAATAGTCATATGTGCTTATGGAAAGAACTTTCATGACATCTTTTGTCCTACCCTCCCATGGCAGCGGGGTCCATAAGGAAACTAAAGGATATTAAGGCCTCCTTTTAACAGAGAACCGAAACAAAGCATTAACACATAGTGAACACATGAACTCCTCCAATTACGGTCATCACCAAAAAGTATCCCGAATACTGTCACTCCCGGGTTTGAGGATCATAACACGTAATAGGTGACTATAACTTGCAAGATTGGATCTAGAACATAGATATAATGGTGATAACATAAACTGTTCAGATCTGAAATCATGTCACCCGGGCCCAAATTGACAAGCATTAAGCATGGCAAAGTCATAGCAACATCAATCTTCGAACATAATGGATACTAGGGATCAAGCCCTAACAAAACTAACTCAATTACATGACGAATCTCATCCAACACCCTCACCGACCAGCGAGCCTACGAAGGAATTACTCACTCCCGATGGGGAGCATCATGGAATTGGCGATGGAGAAGGGTTGGTGATGATGAAGATCAAAGATTCCCCTCTCCGGAGCCCCAACGGACTCCAGATCTGGCCTCCCGATGAAGAATAGGAGTTGGCGGCGGCTCCATCTCATGAAACGCGATAATTCTTTCTCCCCAATTTTTTCTGGAAAAATAGAATTTTATAGAGTTGGAATCAGGGTCTGCGAGGCCACCAGGTGGGCACAACCCACCTGGGCGCGCTTGAGGGGGGGGGCTGGTGGGTTGTGCTCACCCAGGGGCCCCCCTCCGGTGGTTCTTGGCTCCAGTATTTTTCTTCTATTATATAAAAATTCTCCAAAACATTTAGTTCCAATCCGAGAACTTTTATTTCTGCACAAAAACAACACCATGGTAGTTCTGCTGAAAACAACGTCAGTCCGGGTTAGTTTCATTCAAATCATGCAAATTAGAGTCCAATACAAGAGGAAAAGCGTTAGGAAAAGTAGATACGATGGAGAGGTATCAACTCCCCCAAGCTTAAACCTTTGCTTGTCCTCAAGAAATTCAGTTGATAAACTGAAAGTGGAAAAGAAAACTTTTACGAACTCTTTTGCTCTTGTTTACATAAATAAGCTTATGTAGCACCCAAGTTTTTAGCAAAGATTATAACTAACCATGTCAACAATAACTCTTAAAAATTATATTAACTCATATCAATGACATAATCAACTAGCGAGTGATAATAAAACATCTCAAATGACAACACCTTATCAAAACAATCATGATATAATATGACAATATTGGTATCTCGCTAGCCCTTTCTGAGACCGCAAAACATAAATGCAGAGCACCACCAAAGTTCAAGCAACGACTAAACATAGTAATTCATGGTAGAAAAGGTCCAGTCATGATTCATCCAACATTAACTATACACAATGATTGAGGATGACAATAGTGCTCTCAGGGTCTGGTGCTTATTTGGGAAGGTGATGACTCAACATAAAATTAAATAGATAATCCCTTCGCAGAGGGAAGCAGGGATGTGTAGCGGTGCTAGAGGTCAATTTTTTAAAACAAAGGTAAATGAAATTTTGAGAAATGGACCCTCCTTGTTTACTTCGCAACCATCAGTTATCGATATCTTCCATGCTAAACACATCAGTGACGGTTCCCAAGCAATAAAAGTGAAGGATTACTCCCCATCCACCAACAAACATACTCCATGGCTAGCCGTATCCATGTGTACCGTCCATACCAACATCAGTCCTGGGGGAGATTTGTTTAATTATTTGCAACTTTGATTTCGGGACTAGTTATCCCTATTACCGCCCCTCTCATGCAAGGACGAGTGAATAAACACTCATCATGCGAATAACCCACTTAGCATGGAAGATACAAACTACCTCCTGTCACTCTATGAACAATCTAGGCACACAAAAAGGATATTTATTTGAACTTTTTAGAGGTGGCACATGCAAATTTACTTAGAATGACAGGGTAATACCACATATAGGTAGGTATGGTGGACTCATCTGGAATAACTTGGGTTTTAGGGTTTTGATGCACAAGCAGTATTTCCGCTTAGTACAGGCGAAGGTTAGAAAATAGGTTGGGAAGCGGCTAGCTAGAGAGAGAAGAAGGTTATTAACATGCTTTATGCAGAAGTAATATCGAATACTAGCATGAGTAGGATATGAACACCATGAACAAAAATATCATAGAGGCTATGTTGGTTTTGATTCAACTATATGCATGAACATGTGCCAAGTCAAGCCACTCGAACATTCAGAAGAGGATACCATATCATCATACTGAAGGAAATATACCCTAGAGGCAATAAGAAAGTTTTTATTTATTTATATCATGATAAATTTTTATTATTCATGCTAGAATTGTATTAACCGGAAACTTAGTACATGTGTGAACACATAGACAAACAGAGTGTCCCTAGTATGCCTCTACTTGACTAGCTCGTTTATAAAGATGGTTATGTTTCCTAGCCATAGACATGTGTTGTCATTTGATAAATGGGATCACATCATTAGAGAATGATGTGATGGACAAGACCCATTCGTTAGCTTAGCACGATGATCATTTAGTTTGTTGCTATTGCTTTCTTCATGACTTATACATGTTCCTATGACTATGAGATTATGCAACTCCCGAATACCGGAGGAGCACCTTGTGTGCTATCAAACGTCACAACATAACTGGGTGATTATAAAGATGCTCTACAGGTGTCTTTGAAGGTGTTTGTTGGGTTGGCATAGATCGAGATTAGGATTTGTCACTCCGTGTATCGGAGAGGTATCTCTGGGCCCTCTCGGTAATGCACATCACTAATTAAGCCTTGCAAGCAATGTGACTAATGAGTTAGTTGCAGGATGATGCATTACGGAACGAGTAAAGAGACTTGCTGGTAACAAGATTGAACTAGGTATGATGATACCGATTATCGAATCTCGGGCAAGTAACATACCGATGACAAAGGGAACAACGTATGTTGTTATGTGGTTTGACCGATAAAGATCTTCGTAGAATATGTAGGAGCCAATATGAGCATCCAGATTCTTCTATTGGTTATTGACTAGCGAAGTGTCTCGGTCATGTCTACATAGTTCTCGAACCCATAGGGTCCGCACGCTTAACGTTTGATGATGATTTGTTTTATGAGTTTATGTGATTTGATGACCGAAGGTTGTTCGGAGTCCCGGATGAGATCACGGACATGACGAGGAGTCTTGAAATAGTCGAGAGGTAAAGATCGATTGGAAGGCTATATTCGGACATCGAAAAGGTTCCGAGTGATTCGGGTATTTTTCGCAGTACCAGAGAGTTAGGGGAATTCGCCGGGGCAAGTAGTGGGCCTTAATGGGTCATACGGGAAAGGAGAGAAGGGCCTCAAGGGGTGGCCGCACGCCCCCCCCCCCCCCGCCAATGGCAAGTCCGAATTGGACTAGGGATGGGGTGGCGCCCCCTCTATTTCCTTCTCCCTCTCCTACTCCTTCCCTCTCCCCACTCTTGGAAAAGGAAGGGGACTCCAACTAGGACTGTGAATCCTAGTTGGACTCCCCCTATAGGCACGCCCCTCCTAGGCCGACCTCCTCCTCCTCCCTCCTTTATATGCGTGGGTAGGGAGCACCCCAAAGGCACTCCAAGATTTTTCTTAGCTATGTGTGGTGCCCCCCTCCACAGTTACACACCTCGGTCATATTGTCATAGTGCTTAGGCGAAGCCCTGCGCCGGTAACTTCATCATCACCGTCGTCACGCCGTCATGCTGACGGAACTCTCCTTCGGCGTCAACTGGATCAAGAGCCCAATGGATGTCATCGAGCTGAACGTGTGCTGAACGCAGAGGTGCCATACATTCGGTACATGGATCGGTTGGATCATGAAGACGTTCGACTACATCAACCGCGTTACTAAACGCTTCCGCTTTCGGTCTACCAGGCTACATCGACACACTCTCCCCGCTCGTTGCTATGCATCTCCTAGATAGATCTTGCGTGATCGTAGGTAAATTTTTGAAATACTGCGTTCACCAAGAGTGGCATCCGAGCCAGGTCTATGCGTAGATGTTATATGCACGAGTAGAACACAAAGAGTTGTGGGCGATAATAGTCATACTTCTTAGCAGCATGTCTGCTATGTCTTGAGCTTGCGTTGGTTTTCCTTGAAGAGGAAAGGGTGATGCAGCAATCGTAGCGTAAGTATTTCCCTCAGTTTTTGAGAACCAAGGTATCAATCCAGTAGGAGGCTCCTCAAAAGTCCCACACACCTACACAAACGAACAAGAACTCACAACCAACGCAATAAAGGGGTTGTCAATCCCTTCAAGGCCACTTGCGAAAGTGAGATCTGATAGAGATAATATGATAAGATAAATATATTTTTGGTATTTTATGATATAGATTGGAAAATCAAAGATGCAAATAAAAGTAGATTTAAAGCTTGTATGATAAAAGGTAGTCCCGGGGGCCATAGGTTTCACTAGTGGCTTCTCTAAAGATAGCATAAGTATTACGGTGGGTGAACAAATTACTGTCGAGCAATTGATAGAAAAGCGAATATTTATGAGATTATCTAGGCATGATCATGTATATAGGCATCATGTCCGTGACAAGTAGACCGACTCCTGCCTGCATCTGCTACTATTACTCCTCACATTGACCGCTATCCAGCATGCATCTAGAGTATTAAGTTCATAAAGAACAGAGTAACGCATTAAAAAAGATGACATGATGTAGAGGGATAAACACATGCAATATGATATAAACCCCATCTTTTTATCCTCGATGAAAACAATACAATACGTGCCTTGCTGCCCCTGCTGTCACTGGGAAAGGACACCGTAAGATTGAACCCAAAGCTAAGCACTTCTCCCATTGCAAGAAATATCAATCTAGTAGGCCAAACCGAACTGATAATTCGAAGAGACTTTCAAAGATAACTTAATCACACATAAAAGAATTCAGAGGAGATTCAAATATTTCTCATAGATAAACTTGATCATAAACCCACAATTCATCGGATCTGGACAAACACACCGCAAAAAGAGTTACACTGAATAGATCTCCAAGAAGATCGAGGAGAACTTTGTATTGAGATTCAAAGAGAGAGACGAAGCCATCTAGCTAATAACTATGGACCCGAAGGTCTGTGGTAAACTACTCACAACTCATCGGAAGGGTCTTGGAGATGATGTAGAGGCCCTCCATGGTCGATTCCCTCTCCGGCGGAGCGCCGACGAAGGCTCCAAGATGGGATCTCACAGATACAGAAGGTTACGGCGGTGGAAATAGTTTTTCGTGGTCGCTTCTGATGTTTTCGGGGTACATGGATATATATAGGAGGAAGAAGTAGGTCGGTGGACGCTCGAGGGGCCCACGAGGATGGGGCATGCGCCCACCTGTAGGGGGGCCACTACTAGGGAAAAGGCTAGCAGCAGCGCGGGTTTTAGATGTATCAGCAGCGCGGGGATATGCGCTACTAATAAGGCGCTACAGCTAACAGTAGCAGTAGTGCATGCTCACCGGTGCTACTGCTACACAAGTGTAGCAGCAGCGCTGTTAGCGGAAGCTCGCTACTGCTAGTAGCTCTAGCGCGCTTTGCCTGGAGGTGCTACTGCTATCGCGGCGCTGCTGCTAACTTTTATGCACTCGCTACTGCTAATTTAAGTAGGTTATTTTGTTTTTTTGGCATATTTGTTTTGTATTTGAACAGGCTTTATAGAAGAATCTTTAGCACATAGATATGTCATCATGATACACATACAAATGCCTGCGAGACCACAAATGTAATCATAGAATGTACATACAAATAGTCTCATCATAATCATCATCCAACACAAAGTGATATCTTGTCATCATCTTGAAAGTAGCGATACATGCAAGTCTCGAATACTTGCAACTACAACAACGTCATCCATCTAAACAAAGGTATACGCAAGAAGTGCTATCACTATGAGTGTGAGTGGAACTATGCAGTACATGAGGTGGCGGTTACGAGTCCTCTCTCACGCTAGCGTGAACCTCAAGTAACTAGCTTCTCCTTCTTGTCTGCTTTTGAAGCCTTTATGGCTGGCGCCCGTGAACCCATTCACTTGCGCCTGACACTCATGCCACTCGTTGTACACCCCCGGAACCTTCCCTTTGTACACGACATAGCAATTCCATCTCGCCATCAAGAAACTAGGTACCTGTTAGAGATGCATGTTCATGAAGAGGATGTACAATCATATATATGCAACAAAATATACTAGAGCAACACCGAAAAAGAAAGGGTTAGAAAATAGAAGCAACATACAGTACGCAAATTAATTAACTAGAGGTAGGCAGGTCATCGTACACAAACTAAAAAAGTAGCATTACGCAAGTTCGGCAGGGACCATGGACATCACAAAGTTTCATCGCTACAAAATGTATACAAGTTCAACCGACACATATCATCATCATCGGCATCATAGATCACTAGAAGTTCCATCCTTCCATATCATCGAGGATGAACCCTAGGTTCTTGAACAGCATGAGGTCTAGACGATGCATGCCTATGCGAGTTCGGACGTCAGCTCGCGATATAGGGCCATGGTGGAACATCCCCTTCTCATCGATGACTTCTTTCATGATGATCGTCGCAATGTTGCTTTGGATGCGAAAGAAGTCATCTCTAAGTTTATAATCCTCTTCTCCATGAGATTCTAGCCACTTGTGGATATGATCATCATTTCTGCTGTTAATGTGAAGCTTTTGGTGATCCGTGTTTAACTGAATCATGAGATGGACGATGTAGAATCCATCCTTCTTGCCTGGTTTTGGGACATGGATGCACGAGAAGTTAGTTTTATGCGCGAAACCCATCTTCTTGTTCCTTTTTTCTTGATCTACACGTGGCCACCTCTAAAGCTGAAGCCTTGGAGAGCATCATCTAGAATATTCATTATGTGGGTGTAGTCTTTTTTCTCGTAGTCTCTAGAAGGGTAAAAATACACGGCATGGGAGACTTGCGGGTAAAGAATGATAAGGACGGCGCGCCTGTTGCTGCGGGGAAAAGACACCTCAAATTATTCCCCATATGAGAGAGAAGGAATGATTGAAATTTACGAAAGGGTTGTCCGGAACTGACTTACTTTGGATGATAAGGCGCAAGGACAATTTCCCGGTCCTTATTCTGTACCATGAAGTTTTGGAGGTACTCCCTAGCAGTTTCACGCTCAAAGTCACCGAGACTCAAGAAAGACTCATGCATGTAGTACGGATCCGCCACACAAATTTGCGAGACTTCTTCACTCTTCATGACGGAGCTCATATGTAGTGCAAAAAGGCGGACGATAGTAACATCAAGCCGCCTTGTTAGAAACATCTCAAAGATATGGTCAAACCGCAGGAAGAACACCTCCGCGGGCCGTGTGTCGACGTAGCACTTCCCCTCAGGCACACGAGCCGCGTATGTTGGATATCCTGGATCCTTTGAGGCTAGTAGGCTTTTCTCAGTCGACAGCACATGGTCGTGCAGTCTCCTGAGATCCCCTGATAGTGCCTCCAGTGGTTTCGGCGGTAGCATCGGCTCGCCCGTGAGATGGAACATGACCGCACCTTTCACGGGTACACGCCCTTCAGAATCCATCGTCTGGCTGCTATGTGCTCTGGCTTGTTTGGAGGCAGTTACCTTCCCCGATCTCTTCCTCTCCTTTTTCTTGGGCACACCTTCCAGACCCTTCCTTAACCCCTGCCCCAGTGTTCCAGGGCTAAGTACTGTACGACCCTCGCGCCCGGCTAGTTGAGCCAGTGTTGAGGCGGCATCTTCAGGCGTGTCCTGTGAGGATTTCATGAAGAGAAACTTTTTGCAATCCATGGTACGACCCTGCCCGGCCATATCATCCATATCCTCATTAGCAAGCTGATAGCCCGATTCGTCATATGGTTGACTCATCATATTTATGTCACAGTCATACGTGTTTGTATTGAGGTAATCCACAGGGTCGACCTCCATCTCATCATCCATTCTCTGTTCTACAGGAGAAATTACATCAGCCAGTACTATTGCACCCCATTCATCATGTCGTCCGCCGCTCTCACTCGGCACTATAGGAGCTGGTAATTGCGTAGGCGGGATGGTGGTCTCCGCACATGCTTGTTGATGTGTGGTAGTTATTGGTGTGCTCTCGGCCGGCTCCAGGCGAATAAGATTCTTCAGCCATAGCAACACCCAATTCTTGCAGCTTCCAATCCGCGGCGGGGTCTCATCGTCCACCCCCACATGCTGTACTGGAGGAGGCAAATCCTTGTGCCCTGATTTCACATTGGTCAAGCTAACCCTGAAGTGCCTAGCGGGGATCAGCTGGTTGTGGAACGTGCGTTGAGAGGGGTCCATTATCATCCCCTTTCCCACGTCCACCTTCCTGGCCTTTGATCAAGTAGAGTATGGTGCACGGGGTTTCTTTCGCCTGCAAACACATATGTCTGTGGCGTAAAAAAACCGAAAGGCAACAAAAATGAAATATTATATATATATATGTTGGTGCGACATGTAATTACCATGACGGCGTCGAGCTCAGCCAAAGACGAAGGCCCACCTAGCGCGCCTGAGACTAAGGACGGGCTGCTATGAGCGGGAGCGGCTGCGAGAGGAGGCCCGGTTGCGTGAGCAAGTGATGGTGTGATGGTGTTGTTGTTCATGGAGTTGCTCCCGACGAAACTGGGCAACGGGAAATCATGTACCGTCTTGTCTTGATTTTCCTTCGCCCAGTTGATGATAACTGGAACCAAGTTAGTAGCAAAATCATTTCTGCAGGCAGTTAGAGCTGCATTGACTTCCTGCTGTAGCAACTCATATTGGTCCTCAGCTGCTTTTTTCGCGTCCTCAGCTGCTTTTTTCTCGACCGCAAGCTTCACCTTCGCGTCGATGTCCGCCTGACTAAACTTCTTTTTCGGCTTCTTGGCCTCTGGGCCCTCATTGTAAAACACCTTCCACGTGGCGCCATCTCCAGCGCCGTGCACATGACCATATTGCGGCCGCTAATCCAAAGGGAGTCCCTTAAGTTCGTTCAAGGCCCGGTTGAGAGGGGTGTCCCACTTGGGCCTCATCGGAGAAGTAGGGCTTTCGGCTGCAAGCTGGTGTTGCTTTTCCAGTAGTCTAATCAATTTCCTCGTGATCTTGTCCGTGTAAAAAACCTTTTTCTCCTTGTCCCACTTGTAGCGGGCCCTGATGAAGTCATGCTCCAAGGGGTTGGTGAACTTCGCGAAGGGGTCTGGGAGACCCGCAGCTTCAGGTTCCGCGTCCTCCTTATCCCATATGGGCCTTTTACCGAGGTAGCCACGGCTTCCGAGGCGATGCTTCCCCGTGTTCCTTTGCTGAAGGCTCTTGAATTTCGCAGCCTTATCCTTGGCTGCCTTGGTAGCGCAAGTGTCCTTGAACTTTTCGAACTCCTCTTCCGTAAGTGTCGGATTTTCCTCCAGAATCTTGGACAGGGGTTCATCAGCCTCAATAGCTCGTTTCGCCCTCCCTTTCTAGGAGGCAAAATCATTGCTGAACATGCCCATGGCATGATTGTTAATCTTTTTCATCTTTGGATCATCCCACGGTTGTTCTATGTTATCATCCCGGTTGGGGAACTTGAATCTCTTGTGCAACTTCGTTAGGAGCAACTGTGTCAAATGTTCTTTACTCCTTAAGTCATTGTCGTTGATGCTCGCACATTCCTGTAGGATGCATCCTACTTGGTTCCCATAGCACTTGCGAGGTTCTTCCGGCTCTAACGGCTCAAACTTGCCAGGTGCCATCTTTGTGATCCCAAGTCGTCCAATCCCTAGTTTGTTAGGTTTTCGTATCCTCACTTCCGCAAAAAAAAGGTTTTCGTATCCTCTGCTTCTTATGCTTCCTCTTTTCGGTAGTGGCATCAGGGCCGGTACCTTCCCCGCCGGTACCTTCCCCACCGGTCTCGGTGCCACCATCGGTGTCGGCACCGTCTGTGTCGACGTCGGCGTCAGTACCATCATCGAGGCTGACCTGCAAACCTTGCTTAGCAGTCAAATAGTATAGGTACTCTTGTTCACCCTCATAATCCATCTCGTCTGCATCTTGGTCAGAAGGCCCAGTTTCTTCGTTGTTCGACATGTTTCCTATGATTAAGTGTCCTCATTTATTTCTAAAAGTATGAATAAATGAGAAATGACATAAAAAGAAATCTATGTGCCAGCACTCTCGATATGCCAACTATGTAGCACAAAATCATGCCTTTATTCACGGGAAATTTCGGCATGACCTTTGCTAAAAAATGGACATATCGAGCGCCTGAAATTCACCGGAACGGAAATGAATCAACATTCCGGAGTAACATAGGCCACTCGGATCATTTTCCAAAAATGACATGTCCAAAACATGACATATGCACATATCACATGTCCAGTTCAAATTTGCATATAAATTCAGCTAATTTTGAAATCTAGCTAAATTCATAACTAAATAGATAACCTAATTAACATACTGCCCTAACTAAAACCTAAGTAAAT
>NC_041391.1:109151379-109180378 GCF_002162155.2 Triticum dicoccoides | reverse complement strand
CGGGGGCAAGCGCCGGGTCGGGTCGGGGGCGAGGGCCGGGTCGGGGGCGAGCGCCGGGGTCGAGGGCTAGCGCCGGTGCCGGAGTCGGGAGCGAGCGCCGGGGCTGGGTCGGGCGCGGCGGTGCGACGGGGGAAGAGAGAGTGGGGATTTGGGGGGGAAAGGCGGGATGAAGCAGGGCGGGTGAGAATTTTGGGTTAAGTGGACGTAGCAGTAGCACATTTGGACAAAACGCGCTGCTACTACCTTCAGTAGCTGTAGTGCTTTATACGAAATTCAGTACTACTAACTGCAGTAGCTGTAGCGGTTTAGGCAAAATGCGCTGCTACCACCTTCGCTACTGCCAGTTTTCCTTTTTCTTTTCCTTTATTTTATCCCACTTTTATTTCCCGAGGGCAATGAACGAAGGGAGGGCGATATATATTGCATCATTTGATGGTTAAATATGTATGCAAAATAGGAACATGTATATTACACATCATTGGACCCATGCATAATAATGGCTAAGTGTGTATACAAAATAGGAACATATATATATATTACACATCATTGGACCGATAACATATGTTTCCTCAGTGCTGACATTTTCGTTTTTGAGATAGCTTCTTTCCCTTCTTGTTCGTCGAAGAATAATTGAGCCCCTCATTGTGACTTTGCCTTTTCCATGGAGTACGATTTTTCTTAGGTAATGTAGTATTGATTCTTCTTTTGACGTATACTTCATCATCATCGTCATCTTCCCTCATTGGGTTGCCGTACTGATCATAGTCTTCCTTGTTGGCGACTCCACCCATTCCAATGATGTTCCTGTTGCCTCTCCACACGACAACACGGCTGGGATTGCGCGGGTCAGTTATGAAGAAGCATTGTGTCACGTGCTTATCGTGTACCCATGGCTTATTTTTTGCGATAGCGTTCACGGTAGCGCTCTTGGCGCCGAGTATTGTCATGGTAGTGAAAATCCGGCTTTCTCTTTCGACATTCTTAGCCCATCTGACACGGAACATCGTCGTGTTGTGCAGTCCAGGGTAGTCAAGCTCCCAGATCTCCTCGACCCTTCCATAAAATCGTTCAGTTGCGCCGTTGTCGCTGCCGGTCATGCATTTCATCGTCACCCCTGAGTTCTGATCATCACTGTCCATATCTTTGGCCTCCATGTAGAACGTGTATCCGTTGATATCATATGCCTAATAAGTTACGAGGTTGGGCGAGGGGCCATGTGCTAAGGCGTATATGAGCAATCCGTCCTTAGAGCCCTCCTCCGGGGGATTAGCAATAATATGCTCTTTGAACTAATGCATGAAAGTGGAGTTGTGCTCTCTAGTAACTTCGGTCTAGGTGTTGTAGCACTACCAAGTTTGCTCTGTCAAAGTCACTGCATCGATCTGAGTATGCCACGTGCAGTTCCCTGCGACCGTTGCAGTGACCATCTCCTTCTAGCCTCCCATCGTGCTTGTTAACGGGCAAACCAACACTAACACCAGGCGGCTAGTCTGCGCCATATAGAAAATTCTCACAGAAAGAGATGCACTCTTGTGCCAAATAGCCCTGGACAGTGCTTCCATCCGGACGAGACATGTTACGAACGAATCCTTTGATGATCCCATTCATCCTCTCAAACGGCATCATGTTGTGCAGGAATGACGGCCCAGGTCTATTATGTCATCCACAATATGGACACACAGATGCACCATCACGTCAACGAACGCGGGCGGGAAGTACATCTCAAGCTCATTCAGTATCATAACAATCTCTTCCTGTAGCCTTTGGAGCTGCTTCACACTGATCGACTTTCGAGAGATGACGTCAAAAAAGTTGTAGAGACCAATAAGCGTGTCACGGACGTGCTTGTCCATTATCCCTCTAAGGGCAATAGGTAGTATCTATGTCATCATCACATGACAGTCATGAGACTTCATCCCGCTGAACCTTTTCTTGTCCGTGTCTAGATATCTGCTTATCTTGCCACAGTAACCGGAACTAACTTTGACTCCGGTAAGGCACTTAAAGAATTGATTGATCTCAGCCTGACTTAAGGTGAAGCTAGAAGGGGGGCAATAATCCTCTTTCTTTATTTTCTTGCCCTTCTTCTCCCGTGCCTCTGTCTCCATCTCTGTCTCGTCTGACATTTTACGGGGAGGCATGTCCAGATCTTCCCTGATTTTCAAATCTTGCAAGTCTTTTCTTGCCTTCGGCCCATCCTTGGTCTTATCCGGCATGTTCATCAGTGTTGCGAGCAAGCTCTCAAGGATATTCTTACAGATATGCATTTGATCAAGGCAATGAGGTGTATCGAGTTTGTGCCAGTACTCCAAGTCCCAGAACACAGACCTCGTCTTCCATACCTTCAGTAGCGGCTCCGGCACCTTTCTCATCGTCTTTCCCGGCGCGGGGCACTCCTTCCAGTTTTTCAACAGCTCATCGATTTCGGCACCGCTCCGCTTACGTGGAGGTCCTCGATGCTCAGCGTGACCATTGAATAGATCTCCACGGTTTCTCCATGGGTCGTCCTGTTCAAGCCATCTTTGATGCCCCATGTACACGATTTTCCCAGACCCGCCATCTTTCCATGATGTTAGCTGCTGAGACGTCGTATCATCCATGCACCGCGTGCATCCGCAATATCCATGGCACACTTGGCCTGCCACATATCCGTAACCGAGATAGTCCTCCACTGTTGTGATCAGCGCGGCTCTCATGTTGAAATACTCACCTTTGCTGGCGTCCCATGTCTTGGCCGGTGTTTTCCATAACGTGTCTAACTCCCCTTGAAGTAGCCCCAGATACAAATTAATATTATTTCTGTTAGAAATATGCCCTAGAGGCAATAATAAATTAGTTATTATTATATTTCCTTGTTCATGATAATCGTTTATTATCCATGCTATAATTGTATTGATAGGAAACTCAGATACATGTGTGGGTACATAGACAACACCATGTCCCTAGTAAGCCCCTAGTTGACTAGCTCGTTGATCAATAGATGGTTACGGTTTCCTGACCATGGACATTGGATGTCATTGATAATGGGATCACGTCATTAGGAGAATGATGTGATGGACAAGACCCAATCCTAAGCCTAGCACAAAGATCGTGTAGTTCGTATGCTAAAGCTTTTCTAATGTCAAGTATCATTTCCTTAGACCATGAGATTGTGCAACTCCCGGATGCCGTAGGAATGCTTTGGGTGTACCAAATGTCACAACGTAACTGAGTGGCTATAAAGGTACACTACGGGTATCTCCGAAAGCGTCTGTTGGGTTGGCACGAATCGAGACTGGGATTTGTCACTCCGTGTGACGGAGAGGTATCTCTGGGCCCACTCGGTAGGACATCATCATAATGTGCCCAATGTGACCAAGGGGTTGATCACAGGATGATGTGTCACGGAACAAGTAAAGAGACTTGCTAATAACGAGATTGAACAAGGTATCGGGATACTGACGATCGAATCTCGGGCAAGTACTATACCGCTAGACAAAGGGAATTGAATACGGGATTGATTGAATTCTCGACATCGTGGTTCATCCAATGAGATCATCTTGGAACATGTGGGAGCCAACATGGGTATCCAGATCCCGCTGTTGGTTATTGGCCAGAGAGTTGTCTCGGTCATGTCTGCATGATTCCCGAACCCGTAGGGTCTACACACTTAAGGTTCGGTGACGCTAGAGTTGTTATGGGAAATAGTATGTGGTTAGCGAAGGTTGTTCGGAGTCCTAGATGTGATCCCGAACATCATGAGGAGTTCCGGAATGGTACGGCGGTGAAGATCGATATATTGGACGAAGGGTATTGGAGTCCGGAAGTGTTCCGGGGGTACCAGGCTATGGCCAGCATGACCGAAAGGTGTTTCGGGAGCCCCGGCAAGTGTTGGAGGGCCTCATGGGCCAAAGGGGAAGGGGAAAACCAGCCCACTAAGGGGTGGTGCGCCCCTCCCAGCCCCTCTCACATAACCAGGAGAGGTGGGGGCGCCTCCCCTAGGGCAGCCCCCCTTCCCGGCTTGGGGGGCAAGTTTCCTAGGGGGTGGGGGCGCCCAAATCCATCTAGAGTTTCCCCTGTGGCCGCCGCCCCTCCCCTAGGGAACCCTAGGGAGCCTCCTCCACCCCCTTACCCCTATATATAGTGAGGGAGAGAGAGGGCAGCCGGACACCCTTCCCTTGGTGCAGCCCTCTTCCTCCTCCGTAGTGCTTGGCGAAGCCCTGCTGGAGAACCACGAGCTCCACCACCACCACGCTGTCGTGCTGTCGGAGTTCTCCCTCAACTTCTCCTCTCCCCTTGCTGGATCAAGAAGGAGGAGACGTCCCCGGGCTGTACGTGTGTTGAACACGGAGGCGCCGTCCGTTCGGCGCTAGATCGGATCTTCGGTGATTTGGATCACGACGAGTACGACTCCATCAACCCCGTTAACTTGAACGCTTCCGCTTAGCGATCTACAAGGGTATGTAGATGCACTCTCCTTCCCTTCGTTGCAAGATTACTCCATAGATTGATCTTGATGATGCGTAGAAAATTTGAATTTCTGCTATGTTCCCCAACAGTGGCATCATGAGCTAGGTTTATTGCATAGATTCTTTGCACGAGTAGAACACAAAGTAGTTGTGGGCATTGATTTTGTTCAATATGCTTACCGTTACTAATCCAATCTTGATTCGGCGGCATTGTGGGATGAAGCGGCCCAGACCGACCTTACACGTACACTTACGTTAGACAGGTTCCACCGACTGACATGCACTTGTTGCATAAGGTGGCTAGTGGGTGCCAGTCTCTCCCACTTTAGTTGGATCGGATTCAATGAAAAGGGTCCTTATGAAGGGTAAATATCAATTGACATATCACGTTGTGGTTTTTGCGTAGGTAAGAAATGCTCTTGCTAGAAACCCATAGCAGCCACATAAAACATGCAAATAACAATTAGAGGACGTCTAACTTGTTTTTGCAGGGTATGCTATGTGATGTGATATGGCCAAGAAGAATGTGATGAATGATATGTGATGTATGAGATTGATCATGTTCTTGTAATAGGAATCACGACTTGCATGTCGATGAGTATGACAACCTGCAGGAGCCATAGGAGTTGTCTTAATTTATTGTATGACCTGCGTGTCAGTGAACAATGCCATGTAATTACTTTACTTTATTGCTAAACCGTTAGCCATAGTAGTAGAAGTAATAGTTGGCGAGACAACTTCATGGAGACACGATGATGGAGATCATGATGATGAAGATCATGGTGTCATGCCGGTGACGATGATGATCATGGAGCCCCGAAGATGGAGATCAAAAGGAGCAAAATGATATTGGCCATATCATGTCACTTTTGATTGCATGTGATGTTTATCATGTTTATGCATCTTATTTGCTTAGAACGACGGTAGTAAATAAGATGATTCCTCATTAAAATTTCAAGAAAGTGTTCCCCCTAACTGTGCACTGTTGCGAAAGTTCGTCGTTTCGAAGCACCACGTGATGATCGGGTGTGATAGATTCTTACGTTCACATACAACGGGTGTAAGCTAGATTTACACATGCGAAACACTTAGGTTGACTTGACGAGCCTAGCATGTACAGACATGGCCTCGGAACAAAAGAGACCGAAAGGTCGAGCATGAGTCGTATAGAAGATACGATCAACATGATGATGTTCACTGACGTTGACTAGTCCATCTCACCTGATGATCGGACACGGCCTAGTTGACTCAGATCATGTAATTGCTTAGATGACTAGAGGGATGTCTATCTGAGTGGGAGTTCATAAGATGAACTTAATTATCCTGAACATCGTCAAAAGATCTTTGCAAATTATGTCGTAAGCTCACGCTTTAGTTCTACTGTTTAGATATGTTCCTAGAGAAAAATTTAGTTGAAAGTTGATAGTAGCGATTATGCGGACTAGGTCCGTAAACCGAGGATTGTCCTCATTGCTTTGTAGAAGGCTTATGTCCTTTATGCACCGCCCGGTGTGCTGAACCTCGAACGTCATCTGTGGATGTTGCGAACATCTGACATACACGTTTTGATAACTACATGATAGTTCAGTAATGTTAAACGGTTTAGAGTTGAGGCACCGAAGACGATTTCGAAACGTTGCGGAACATATGAGATGTTTCGAGGGCTGAAATTGGGATTTTAGGCTCGTGCCCACGTCAAGAGGTATAAGACCTCCGACGATTTTCTTAGCCTGCAAACTAAGGGAGAAAAGCTCAATCGTTGAGCTTGTGCTCAGATTGTCTGAGCACAACAATCACTTGAATTGAGTGGGAGTTGATCTTCCAGATGAGCTAGTGATGTTTCTCCAAAGTCATTGCCACCAAGCTGCTAGAGCTTCATGATGAACTATAACATATCAGGGATAGATATGATGATCCTTGAAATATTCGCGATGTTTGACACCGCGAAAGTAGAAATCAAGAAGGAGCATCAATTGTTGATGGTTAGTGAAACCACTTGTTTCAAGAAGGGCAAGGGAAAGAAGGGATACTTCATGAAACGGCAAATCAGCTGCTGCTCTAGTGAAGAAACCCAAGGTTGAACCCAAACCCGAAACTAAGTGCTTCTGTAATAAGGGGAACAACCACTGGAGCAGAATTACCCTAAATACTTGGTAGATGAGAAGGCATGCAAGGTCGATAGAAGTATATTGGATATACATTATGTTAATGTGTACTTTACTAGTACTCCTAGTAGCACCAGGGTATTAGATACCGGTTCGGTTGCTAAGTGTTAGTAACTCGAAATAAAAGCTACGGAATAAACGGAGACTAGCTAAAGGTGAGCTGACGATATGTGTTGGAAGTGTTTCCAAGGTTGATGTGATCAAGCATCGCATGCTCCCTCTACCATCGAGATTGGTGTTAAACCTAAATAATTGTTATTTGGTGTTTGCATTGAGCATAGACATCATTGGATTATGTCTATCGCAATACGGTTATTCATTTAAGGAGAATAATAGTTACTTTGTTTATTTGAATAATACCTTCAATGGTCTTGCACCTAAAATGAATGGTTTATTGAATCCCGATCCTAGTGATACACATGTTCATGCCAAAAGATATAAGATAGTAATGTTAGTACCACCTACTTGTGGCACTGCCATGTAAGTCATATTGGTATAAAATGCATGAAGAAGCTCCGTGTTGATGGATCTTTGGACTCACTCGTTTTGAAAAGTTTCAGACATGCGAACCATGTCTATTGGTGTATATGCATGAAGAAACTCCATGCAAATGGACCATTTGGACTCACTTGATTTTGAATCACTTGAGACATGCAAATCATACCACATGGGCAAGATGACTGAAAGCCTCGTTTTCAGTAAAATGGAACAAGAAAGCAACTTGTTGGAAGTAATACATTTTAATGTGTGCAGTCCAATGAGTGCAGAGGCACGCAGTGGATATCGTTATGTTCTTACTTCACGGATGATTTGAGTAGATACTGAGTATATTTACTTGATGAAACACAAGACTGAATTATTGAATGGTTCAAGTAATTTCAGAGTGAAGTTGAAGATCTTCGTGACAAGAGGATAAAATGTCTATGATATGATCATAGAGATGAGTATCTGAGTTACGAGCTTTGGCACGCAATTAAGACATTGTGGAAATTGTTTCACAATTAATACCGCCTGGAACACCATGGTGTGATGGTGTGTCCGAACATCATTGTTGCACCCTATTGGATATGGAGTGTACCATGATGTCTCTTATCGAATTACCACTATCGTTCATGGGTTAGGCATTAGAGACAACTGCACTCACTTTAATAGGGCACCACGTAATTCCGTTGAGATGACACCGTGAGAACTATGGTTTAGAGAAACCTAAGCTGTCATTTCTTGAAAGTTTGGGGCTGCGATGCTTATGTGAAAAAGTTTCATCGTGATAAGCTCGAACCCAAAACGGATAAATGCATCTTCATAGGATACCCAAAATGGTTGGGTATACCTCCTAATTTAGATCCGCAAGCAAAAGTGATTGTTTCTAGAAACGGGTCCTTTCTCGAGGAAAAGTTTCTCTTGAAAGAATTGAGTGGGAGGATGGTGTAGACTTGATGAGGTTATTGAACCGTCACTTCAACCAGTGTGTAGCAGGGCACAGGAAGTTGTTCCTGTGGCACCTACACCAATTGAAGTGGAAGCTTATGATAGTGATCATGAAGCTTCGGATCAAGTCACTACCGAACCTCGTAGGACGACAAGGACGCGTACTGCTTCGGAGTGGTACGGTGATCCTGTCTTGAAGGTCATGTTGCTAGACAACAATGAACCTACGAGCTATGGAGAAGCAATGGTGGGCCCATATTCCAACAAATGGTTAGAAGCCATGAAATCCGAGATAGGATCCATGTATCAGAACAAAGCATGGACTTTGGTGGACTTGCCCGATGATCGGCAAGCCATTGAGATAAATGGATCTTTAAGAAGAAGATGGATGTGGACGATAATGTCACCGTCTATGAAGCTCGACTTGTGGCAAAGAGTTTTTCACAAGTTCAAGGAGTTGACTACGATGAGATTTTCTCATCCGTAGCGATGCTTAAGTCCGTCGGAATCATGTTAGCATTAGCTGCATTTATGAAATCTGGCAGATGGATGTCAAAAAGAGTTTCCTTACCAGTTTTCGTAAGGAAAGGTTGTATGTGATACAATCAGAAAGGTTTTGTCGATCCTAAGGATGCTAAAAGGTATGCCAGCTCCAGCGATCCTTCTAAGGACTGGAGTAAGCATCTCGGAGTTGGAATGTGCGCTTTGATGAGATGATCAAAAATTTTGGGTTTGTACAAAGTTTATGAGAAACTTGTATTTCCAAAGAAGTGAGTGGGAGCACTATAGAATTTCTGACAAGTATATGTTGTAAACATATTGTTGATCAGAAATGATGTAGAATTTCTAGAAAGCATATAGGGTTATTTGGAAAGTGTTTTTCAATGGAAAACCTGGATTAGGCTACTTGAACAATAAGCATCAAGATCTATAAGATAGATCAAAATGCTTAATAGTACTTTCAAATGAGCACATACCTTGACATGATCTTGAAGGTGTTCAAGATGGATCAGTCAAAGAAGGAGTTCTTGCCTGAGTTGTAAGGTGTGAAGTTAAGACTTAAAGCTCGACCACGACAGAAGAGATAGAAAGGACGAAGGTCGTCCCCTATGCTTAGACGTAGGCTCCATAGTATGCTATGCTGTGTACCGCACCTAATGTGTGCCTTGCCACAAGTCTGGCAAGAGGGTACAAAGGTGATCAAGGAGTGGATCACCCGATAGCGGTCATAATTGTCCTTGGAGTAATAAGGACATGTTTCTCGATTATGGAGGTGATAAAGAGATCGGCGTAAAGGGTTACGTCGATGCAAGCTTTAACACCTATCCGAATGACTCTGAGTAGCAAACTGGATACGTATAGTGGAGCAACCATTTGGAATAGCTCCAAGTGGAGCGTGGAAGCAGCATTTACAATATGACCTAGAGATTTGCAAAGTACATACGGATCTGAATGTTGCAGGCCCGTTGACTAAAACCTCTCTCACAAGCAAAACATGATCAAACCCCAGAACTCGTTGAGTCTTAATCACATGATGATGTGAACTAGTTTAGTGACACTAGTAAACTCTTTGGATGTTGGTCACATGGCGATGTGACCTGTGAGTGTTAATCACATGGCGATGTGAACTAGATTATTGACTCTAGTGCAAGTGGGAGATTGTTGGAAATATGCCCTAGAGGCAATAATAAATTAGTTATTATTATATTTCCTTGTTCATGATAATCATTCATTATCCATGCTATAATTGTATTGATATGAAACTCAGATACATGTGTGGGTACATAGACAACACCATGTCCCTAGTAAGCCTCTAGTTGACCAGCTCGTTGATCAATAGATGGTTACAGTTTCCTGACCATGGACATTGGATGTCATTGATAATGGGATCACATCATTAGGAGAATGATGCGATGGACAAGACCCAATCCTAAGCCTAGCACAAAGATCGTGTAGTTCGTATGTTAAAGCTTTTCTAATGTCAAGTATCATTTCCTTAGACCATGAGATTGTGCAACTCCCGGATGCCGTAGGAATGCTTTGGGTGTAGCAAACGTCACAACATAACTGGGTGGCTATAAACGTACACTACGGTTATCTCCGAAAATGTCTGTTGGGTTGGCACGAATCGAGACTGGGATTTGTCACTCCGTGTGACGGAGAGGTATCTCTGGGCCCACTCGGTAGGACATCATCGTAATGTGCACAATGTGACCAAGGGGTTGATCACGGGAAGATGTGTTACGGAACGAGTAAAGAGACTTGCCGGTAACGAGATTGAACAAGGTATCGGGATACCGACGATCGAATCTCGGGCAAGTACTATACCGCTAGACAAAGGGAATTGAATACGGGATTGATTGAATCCTCGACATCGTGGTTCATCTGATGAGAACATCGTGGAACATGTGGGAGCCAACATGGGTATCCAGATCCCGCTGTTGGTTATTGGCCAGAGAGTTGTCTCGGTCATGTCTGCATGATTCCCGAACCCGTAGGGTCTACACACTTAAGGTTCGGTCATGCTAGAGTTGTTATGGGAAATAGTATGTGGTTATCGAAGGTTGTTCGGAGTCCCGGATGTGATCCCGGACGTCACGAGGAGTTCCGGAATGGTCCGGCGGTGAAGATCGATATATTGGACGACGGGTATTGGAGTCCGGAAGTGTTTCGGGGGTACCAGGCTATGGCCAGCATGACCGAAAGGTGTTTCGGGAGCCCCGACAAGTGTTGGAGGGCCTCATGGGCCAAAGGGGAAGGGGCAAACCAGCCCACTAAGGGGTGGTGCGCCCCTCACAGCCCCTCTCACGTAACCAGGAGAGGTGGGGGCGCCTCCCCTAGGGAAACCCCCCTTCCCAGCTTGGGGGGCAAGTTTCCTAGGGGCTGGGGGCGCCCAAACCCATCTAGGGTTTCCCCTGTGGCCGCCGCCCCTCCCCTAGGGAACCCTAGGGCGCCTCCCCCACCCCCTTACCCCTATATATAGTGAGGGAGAGAGAGGGCAGCCGGACACCCTTCCCTTGGCGCAGCCCTCTCCCTCCTCCAACACCTCCTCCTCCTCCGTAGTGCTTGGCGAAGCCCTGCTGGAGAACCATGAGCTCCACCACCACCACGCCGTCGTGCTGTCGGAGTTCTCCGTCAACTTCTCCTCTCCCCTTGCTGGATCAAGAAGGAGGAGACGTCCCCGGGCTGTACGTGTGTTGAATGCGGAGGCGCCGTCCGTTCGGCGCTAGATCGGATCTTCGGTGATTTGGATCACGACGAGTACGACTCTATCAACCCCGTTCACTTGAATGCTTCCGCTTAGCGATCTACAAGGGTATGTAGATGCACTCTCCTTCCCTTCATTGCTAGATTACTCCATAGATTGATCTTGGTGATCCCAACAATTTCCTGGTTGTTTCGGCCCTTGAATAAGCATGCTCATGTGAATGTACTTCAATTTCATGCAGAAACAGGGGGGAGGTTGTACATCCATACAAACACGGGCCATGTGCTATGGTTGGTGTTCTGGTTGCCAAACGGATTCATGCCATCGGTACACGCGCCGAGCATGATGTTCCTTGCATCACATTCAAAATACCGATAGAAGCTATTCAACGCTCTCCACTGGCTTCCATCCTTCACGTGTCTCAGCTTCGGATCATCTCCATCGTCGGGCTTCTTCCTCTCCGCGTGCCAGCGCACTAGCTTTGCTTCCTTGGGATCTACAAAATACCTCTGGAGACGGGGAGTGATCGGTAAGTACCATACAACTTTCTGGGGACATTTCTTCCCGGCCTTCTTGTATCGAGAAGCATTGCACACCGGACACCTTGTTTTTTCCGCGTGCTCCTTCCGATAAATTATGCAATCGTTGATGCATGCATGGTATCTAACGTGTGGCAGATCAAGAGGGCACACGATCTTCTTGGCCTCATCAACACTAGTAGGACATAGATTACCTGCCGGAAGAACATCCTTTAGGTACTTGAGATGCTCATCGAGGCTAGTGTCGGTCCATTTGTTTTTAGCCTTCGTCTTCAGGAGTTGGAGCGTGAACTCAAGCGGTCACCTCAAGATTGCAACCATCATAAAATGGAGTGTTTGAGTCTACCACCAGTTGCTCCATCTTAGCCTCCTCTCTAGAAGCAGCTCTCTCAGTACTCGTCTCCTTGCGAAGCAATGCTTGAGCATGAGGGTCCCGCATGATTGAACTTAGTACCGACGAACTATGCTGCGTGGAGTCCATGTCGTTCTCTCCGCCGCCATGTCCGGCCCCTTCTCCACCGCCATGTCCGGCCTCTTCCCCGCCGCCATTATCGATCATCTCTTCATCTTGCCCCGTGTCATCATTGCCTGCCCCGTCGGCATCCTCAACATCGTCATCCTCATCTTCAATTATCCACTGAGTATAGCCATCCATGAAACCAGTCATGAGCAGGTGCGCTTCGACACGGCCATCGTCATGGGGGTCGAGCCAAACTATTCCTTTGCATTTTCGACACGGACATAAAACCTCTGTCCGGTTATTTTCTTTCATGTCCTGCACCGCCGACCGCAACCACCTGTCCACCATCGTTCCACTGACCATCGCCAACTCTGCATGGTAATAATAAACAAATTGATTAGAAAAATGCATTCATGCATCAAAGTCATACAAAAATTTGGCATGACCTTCCCTAAAAATAGGACATATATGGATCTAGAGTTTGCCCGGAATTCACTGAAACGGAAATAAATCGACATTTCGGCAAAACATAGGCAACTCAAAAGCACAATTTGGCGTCAACTCATGCCACACACACAATTTCCACAAACATATCACACACACATAAACATATTTCCATTTTCCAAAAGCATGAAATTTTCATCACCTCTATCTCGATCGAGATCGAGCACACGGTGGAGATGATGTTGTAGGGAGATCAAAAGTGCACAAAGCTCTTCTTGACAAAGATAGATCTAGTTAGGGGGCGAATAGGTCACTCAACTAAATCCTACATCTACCTAGCTACCTAATTTGGGAGGCGACAACTTTAACTAGTGGAGGGGAAAGGAAAAAGAGAAAGGAGATGCATTAATGGAGGTGGTTTAGTTAGGTAGGAGTAATGAAGAGAGAGAAAGGTGGATAGAAGAGAGAGAGTAATGGGGGGAGAAGTATTGAGGAGGAAGAAGAGTGAGAGTGGGAGCATGTGGGGGAGGTAGGGGGAAGGGAAGAGAGGAGGTGGAGTGTAACGCCCCGGATACAACTTTCCACATTCGTAACTCCAACTCTTGCCTTTTCCGGAGATGCGATATATTATTTCCTCCGTGGTAGGGGCTTTGTCTTTTGTTCTGCATTTTGTTCATGTCATGCATCTCATCTCATAGCATCATCCGCATTGCATCCGCATGTTTTCTTAAAACCCGTAGTCGTTCGTAGTTGCCGCTTCTCCCTTGTCTCTGTTGACCTCCTCTCAGATCAACCGGACCGCTCTCTTCTCTACCTTCTCTGAGCCCGTCAAACCCCTTGTCTCTGTGGCCCTTTGTCAGACCCCTCTCGTGCGCGTCCGAAAGCTGTCCTAAACCCGAACCGCACGGTCATGATCGTTGGGTCCGGATCATCCCCTAACATCTATAAAACATCTCCATTTTAATATTTGGACTCCCCTAACCTTTTATTCTCGATCGTCCGATTGCGATCCGATGATCAAAATTGTTCCAAGCCTCCTCTAGGCCTTATGCTATTTATAGGAGTCTAACCCTAGACATAGGCTGTCCCATCCATCCTCCCCTGCCCAGTCGGCCGCCGCCACTCTCTTCCTTGGGATCGCTCCCGATCCAAAAAAATCCATCGGGCCAACCACCTCCTCCCCTCGATCCTCCCAGATCCATCTCTCCCACCAGCCTCCGACCACCTCCCTAGATTTCCGTGCCGCCCAAATGGCACCAGTCAACCACCATCCTCGTCCCGATCCAGGAGGAGACAAGCTCCTCCAGTGTGCGCCTCCACTCGACCTCGTCGCCCGCGAGCCAGGAGCCCCTCGTTCAAGCGCCAACTGCCTCATCCCCGAGCAAGCTCGCTGGCGTCCTCCTCATCCTAGCACCGACCCCGACCAAGTCCGGCCGGATCCGGACGAAATCGAGCTTCCCCGTGCCCGGATGCTCCACCGCCGCCTTGCTTTGTCCTCTCCGTCCTCCCGACATTGAGCAACACCAGCAACCCCGAGCATCCAACTCCTCCCGTGGCGCCCGTCCTTCTGTCCCCAAGCAAGCCGCAGCTCACCATAGCCAACACATGAGTTCAACGCCACCCCTTCCCTTCCTTCTACCTCTACCTTCCTCGTTCTCTCAACTCGCTCTCTCTTCTTGTCAACAGGAGCTCCGCCATGGCCGCCCAGGGCCTTCTCTTGCCTCGATCCGTCAAGCCCGCCGCCGGGAATGACCTCCACCGCCCAGGGCCCCGGTGACCTCAACATCAAGTTCCCCTGCTTCCTCTCCAGCATCGCGCCCGCCGCTGCAAGCCCCTCGCTGTGCTGCATCTCCTCTGCTTCGAGCAGGATGACAAACGACCGCCTGGCTACGTTGATCGTGCACGCGTCGAACCGCTGCCCTGCGCGTGGCCCAGATCCGCAGTAGGCCCAGCGCGCCCGGCCAGCCCCGTTGGCCTGCTCCACTGCACCCTCCCGCGGGCCGCCTTCCCGTCTGGGCCGAGCCCATGGGTGAGGCCACCCCAAGCGCCTCCTTTTTTTCACTGTTGGCCCAGCCAGTTCTGGCCCGCATCTGTTTTTTTCAGCGTCAGAGAATTTGTCTAACTATCTAGTGTTTTACTATTTTGCAGAAAAACCCTCATGTTCATGCATATAATAACCCATTAACCGTGCATCGAATTAAAATGATTTATATATGTAAAATGCTTAGAATTTTGTGTAGATTAATAATATGCCACGTTCATCCATGTTTAAAATGTTTAAAATGCTGTTTGTTTAAATTTGCATAAATGACATGTTAAAATGATTTATTTCATAACTAAATAATCGTAGCTCAGTTTTAAATGTTCTTTATATGTAAATGGGGTGAAAAAATGCGTAGTTTAACATGGTCCACTTTATTTTCCCGTTTAACAACTATAAAATATGGTTTAGGCCAGAACAGTACCAAATCTAAAATATGGACATGAGGATTTTCCGGAATTGTTGTTTGTTGTTCCGGCCTCATTTATACTTGCCTAGATAGATAGCTTAATTATGCTTCACCTCTTGCCATGTTTAACAACATTTAATATTGTTGAGTAGCTTATAACGAGATCAAACTAAATAAATGAATGTGGTGTTTTGTCAATATGCAACTCGTTGCATATTGAGCTCCACTTAACTTGTAGTATTGTTTGTTGCACTTTGCCATGCCATGCCTCATTAAACCGGACATGCATCATACTTGATTGTGCACCATGCCATGTTTATGCTTGTGCATTTACCATGTTTTTTGTTTCTCTCCGGTGTTGCTTCTTAGTTCCGGTAAGGTTGCGATTGTGAGGATTCGTTCGACTACTCCCGTTCGTCTTCTTCATGGACTCGTTCTTCTTCCTAGCGGGATTTCAGGCAAGATGACCGCTACCCTGGATCTCACTACTATCATTGTTATGCTAGTTGCTTCGTTCTATTGCTTTGCCCTGCTACCTATCTCTTGTTGATCAAGCCACCGAAATTGCCATGTCAGCCTCTAACCTTTTTCACCCTTCCTAGCAAACCATTGCTTGGCTATGTTACCGCTTTGCTCAGCCCCTCTTATAGTGTTGTTAGTTGCAGGTGAAGTTGAAGATTGCTCCATGGTGGACAGGATTATGTTGGGATATCACAATATCTCTTATTTAATTAATGCATCTATATATTTGGTAAAGGGTGGAAGGCTCGGCCTTATGCCTGGTGTTTTGTTCCACTCTTGCCGCCCTAGTTTCCGTTATACCGGTGTTATGTTCCCGGATTTTGCGTTCCTTACGCGGTCGGTTGATTTATGGGACCCCCTTGACAGTTCGCTTTGAATAAAACTCCTCCATCAAGGCCCAACCTTGGTTTTACCATTTGCCTCACCTAGCCCTATTTCCCTTGGGTTTCCGGAGCCCGAGGGTCATCTTTATTTTAGCCCCCCCGGGCCAGTGCTCCTTCGAGTGTTGGTCCGAAACGGGCAGACTGCAGGGCCACCTCGGGGCAACTCGAGGTCTGGTTTTACTCGTAGGTTGAACTATCTTGTGTGCCCTGAGAACGAGATATGAGCAGCTCCTATCGGGATTTGTCGGCAGATCGGGCGGCTTTGCTGGTATTGTTTTACCATTGTCGAAATGTCTTGTAAACCGGGATTCCGAGACTGATCGGGTCTTCCTGGGAGAAGCAATATCCTTCGTTGATCTCGAGAGCTTATCATGGGCTAAGTTGGGACACCCCAGCAGGGTATTATCTTTCGAAAGCCGTGCCTGTGGTTATGTGGCAGATGAGAATTTGTTAAAGTCCGGTTGTAGATAACTTGACACCAGATCCGAATTAAAATGCATCAACCGCGTGTGTAGCCGTGATGGTCTCTTCTCGGCGGAGTCCGGGAAGTGAACACGGTTTCTGGGTTATGTTTGACGTAAGTAGGAGTTTAGGATCACCTCTTGATCATTGCTAGCTTCACGACCGTTCCTTTGCCCTCTTCTTGCTCTTATTTGCGTATGTTAGCCACCATATATGCTTAGTCGCTGCTGCAACCTCACCACTTTACCCCTTCCTTTCCCATTAAGCTTTGCTAGTCTTGATACCCATGGTAATGGGATTGCTGAGTCCTCGTGGCTCACAGATTACTACAACAACAGTTGTAGGTACAGGTTATGCGATGATCATGACACGAGAGCGATGTTTACTTGTTTTGGAGTTCTTCTTCTGCTTCTTCTTCGATTAGGGGATAGGTTCCAGGTCGGCAGCCTAGGCTAGCAGGGTGGATGTCGTTTGAGTTTCTGTTTGTGTTTCATCCATAGTCGGATGGTGCTCTTATGTAAGATGATGTTGTATTCGTGTGGCATTGTATGCCTTATGTATGTATCCCCATCTATTATGTAATGTTGATGTAATGATATCCACCTTGCAAAAGCGTCTTCAAGATGTGCTTCTATCCTTGGTGGGACCTTCGAGTTCCTTTAGGATAGGGTCGCATCTTGGGCGTGACAAGTTGGTATCAGAGCCTCGACCGACCATAGGAGCCCCCTTGATTGTTGGCCGTTGTTGAGTCTAGAAGAAAACTATTTTGAGTCTTAGGATTATATATATATCGGAGAGTAAGATTCTTTTTACTCCTCAGTCCCTTCGTCGCTCTGGTGAGGACACCTGACGTAGATGTTTTGTCTTTCCTCTCCTCAAATTTCACTAATTTTTTAGGATCACGCAGGTATCTTGGAATCGTTCCGATATTCTTGTGACAAGAACATTGTTCTTGGTGCCTCCTGACATTTAGGGGTTGTGGCAGTGTCCCGGGGAGTTGAGCTCCGAGGTGTTGTCGTCACAATTTTATCGTTGCAGTTCTGGAATACCTGAGTTTTGCCGACATCAAAAATCTCTTTTATGCAGTTGTTGGTGAGATAACCTCGTCGCCACCCAGTACTGGGGAGTTCGGGAGTCTTGCCATAGCTTGTATAACGGATGCTTTTCGAAGGTTGAGGTACACGATTTCCGAAGGTTTCTTGGTTATGTGTTGACGGATGGATACAACTTGGATGTAGGTATTGTTAGTTTGGGTGAGATATTTATTGCTTCCCCTGTATCCCCAACACCAGATTGCATAACCAGAAAGTTTCAGGAGTTTATAGGTGGGAATTCAAGTAGCTCCTAGAATATGTTTCCGACAGATGCATGGTATGGGATTGTGTAAATCTCTATCATATGTATTTGTTCCGGCTTATTCTGCAAGCCAAATCCTTTGTTTTGTTTTATTTGTGGTATTCGAGTTGCTTTGAAGTCAAATGTTGAATCCATACCTTTCCTAAACGGTGTTGTCATATTGCTATGTGAATACTAATCCTTTTTGATCATTGAGGTTGTCATGTTAATTCTTTTCCAACCGGTGCGCTTCTCTTCGAGATGATCCCATCATTCTCCCCATCCACAAGATCAATTCTAAGTTTTCTCAACGGTGTTTGTTTCGTACATCCCAAGTTGTCCTTGTTTTCCCGCCCTCCCACTCTTTTCTTCAAGGACTCATTTATTTTAATCAAGTATCCATTTATTAATGTGAAGTCACTTCACTCTTTTCAATCAATGTTCTGATCCGGTGATCCCTCGTGAAGATGCTCAGGAGCTTCAAGTTCATCATCCTTCGTTCTTTTTTTTGCTTCTCCGGTGGATCCAATTCAACCTTTCAGTGTTGATCATATTCCTTTCCTCATGTCAAATGATTTCTCATGCCGATGCACCTCTTAATCATTCACTTCTCGCTATTAATTTGTCCTGGAGTGCTGAAGATATCTCAGAAGAATCATGTTTCCATTCTTAACCCGTTCGAGTTATTTCGAGGTTTTTATCTCTCATTCAAGCTATTTAATTCTACCGGTGCAATCTCTATTTCAAGCAATCCTTCCATGATGTTTCTTTTGAGTGGGCCCTAACCCACAGGTCTTTTCCCAGGATCTTACCTGACTCTTCTAATTATCAGGAGCGATTCTCAAATTCATTTCCAAGTTTGGCGTAAGAATGAGTTTTCATCAGTCGCATGCCTTCTCCAAGGTCGTTTTCATTTTTTTTTCATCTTTGGCTCAACCTTTCCTCTTAATTCTCCCGGAGTATCTCAATAATTCATGGTGGTTCTCATGATCATTCTCAACATTTGAAGACCGAAGAAGGATTTCTCTTAAAATCTTCTCCGTTCTCCCGAAGATTCGCGATGCTAGCTCGATGGTATCCTATCAAATTGTTTCCAGTCGTGCAATTCTTTTCATCCATCCGGAGTATTTCAGGATTTGCGTTCTCTCTCGATTATCCGGAGGCCATCTTTTGGGAGATTTCTTCGTTCCAAGTTTTCAGCTTCGGTTGTTCCATAGTTGTACCGGTGCTTCCTTCAAGCTTTCTCTAAGCAGTTCACGATCTCTTCATTCTCGTGCATCTCGATTTACTCAAGTATCTTCTTTCATTTTCTAATTCTTTCCGGTGCTTTTTTTTATCTTCTCTTCGTTCGTTTACATTTTCACGGTGGTTCGTTGAAGATTCCTTTTCCGTTCTCACCATATCAATTCATTCGTTCTTTTATATCCTACCGGTGGCTCATGAAGACCCTCCCAAATTTGGCGCATATCTCCCCTTAATCTTTTCCCAATGTGAATAAGTTGTATGCAATCCATTGCTTGCCATCAATTTAATTGGTGAAGGATCAGCATAATGTAATTCTTATTCTTGTTTCATCGAGTAAATTCAATTCCTTATTCCGGAGGTTCATCAAAATTCTTGATTTCATTTGTTCATCTTTCTTTTCGGAGTTCCGAGTTTTCTTGGTTATATCATTTCAAAGCTAAATCTTATCACTACAAGGCTTCACCTTGTGTTGTCAACTTCTCCTTCTTTCTATCATCCTTTTGTTTACCGGAGTTCTTCATGGAGGCTCTACATGGTGGTTCGTCAAGGATTCCTTTCATTCTTCATTTGTTCTTCAAGACTTCTCTCGAGGTGATGATCCGCCAAGCTATACTCTAAAACAAACATGGTGTTCAACACACATTTTGTTTTGAGGAGTTCAAGCATTATTCATCTTGCATCCGAAGTGCAATTCTTCCTACCTTATCTTTTGAGGCAGTGTTATGTCATTCTTGCTAATTTTCCTTCATGTTTCATGATTCACAAGTTTTCAAGAATGACATATTTAAATCCATCTTTTTCTCTTTGTTCAAGAGAGCTTTTCAACCATCAACCTCGTTCTTCGAGTTATCTTGTGTCATATTTCACCTAAAGTCTCCCTAAGGAATGTTGCTATTGTGGTGCTTATCAATGATCCAAGTTATCTCTCTATCATCTTGGTGAAGAAGTATTCATCTTCTTGTTGATCTCAATCCAATCAACTGTTTCCGTTAGTGGTGGGTTGTCACCCCATAATTTCGAGATGTGTTCCATAAGCCCACAACAAGCTTGTTCTTTCCGTTGTTGGTTTTCCAACAACTCCGTTCTAACCTTCTTGGAAGGGTGCCTTCCAAGATCATTTGTGGCAGAAGTTGTCATTTTCTTCTCCGTCCCTTTATCCCAACGATCTAACTTCTATTCTTTCGTTACGGAGGCATTGTGATGTTGTGCTCTTCATCCATCACCTCGTTTTGTGAGGATCGTGTTCTTTTCTTGCTTATCCATTTAACCGGAGTGTTGTATCATGTCTTCAATATCTTTTCATCTCATCAAGTTTTCTTCTCTTTTCTACCGGAGTGCTGTCCAAATTCTGTCATTCTTGTTCCTTGGCTATCTCATTATACCGAGGTGGTCAAATTCTTTTCGTTCGTGAAGCTCTTATTTCCATGTCTTTTCAACCTTCAAGTTCTCGTAATGTTCCTTGTTCCTCTTGGTCATCTCTGTTGTTTTGTTTCTTTCAATTTGTTCAACCTCTCAAGGTTCGTGGTTTCACTCGTTTGTCGAAGAAGCAACTTAGTTTTACCTCTTGTCTTCCTCTTCCTTTTCTCTCCGGTGCCATCCTAGATCTCGGGACGAGATCCTCTCGTAGTGGTGGAGTGTTGTAACGCCCCGGATACAACTTTCCACATTCGTAACTCCAACACTTGCCTTTTCCGGAGATGCGATATATTATTTCCTCCGTGGTTGGGTTTTTGTCTTTTGTTTTGCATTTTGCTCATGTCATGCATCTCATCTCATAGCATCATCCGCATTGCATCCGCATGTTTTCTTAAAACCCGTAGTCGTTCGTAGTTGCCGCTTCTCCCTTGTCTCTGTTGACCTCCTCTCAGATCAACCGGACCGCTCTCTTCTCTACCTTCTCTGAGCCCGTCAAACCCCTTGTCTCTGTGGCCCTTTGTCAGACCCCTCTCGTGCGCGTCCGAAAGCTGTCCTTAACCCGAACCGCATAGTCATGACCATTGGGTCCGGATCATCCCCTAACGTCTATAAAACATCTCCATTTTCTTATTTGGACTCCCCTAACCTTTTATTCTCGATCGTCCGATTGCGATCCGATGATCAAATTTGTTCCAAGCCTCCTCTAGGCCTTATGCTATTTATAGCAGTCTAACCCTAGACTTAGGCTGTCCCATCCATCCTCCCCTGCCCAGTCGGCCGCCGCCACTCTCCTCCTTGGGATCGCTCCCGATCCAAAAAAATCCACCGGGCCAACCACCTCCTCCCCTTGATCCTCCCAGATCCATCTCTCCAACCAGCCTCCGACCACCTCCCTGGATATCCGTGCCGCCCAAATGGCAGCAGTCAACCACCATCATCGTCCCGATCCAAGAGGAGACGAGCTCCTCCCGTGTGCGCCTCCACTCGACCTGGTCGACCGCGAGCCAGGAGCCCCTCGTTCGAGCGCCAACCGCCTCATCCCCGAGCAAGCTCGCCGGCGTCCTCCTCATCCTAGCGCCGACCCCGACCAACTCCGGCCGGATCTGGACGAAATCGAGCTTCCCCGTGCCCGGATACTCCACCGCCGCCTTGCTCTGTCCTCTCCGTCCTCCCGACGTTGAGCAACACCAGCAACCCCGAGCATCCAACTCCCGTGGCGCCCGTCCTTCTGTCCCCGAGCAAGCCGCAGCTCACCATAGCCAACAGATGAGTTCAACGCCGCCCCTTCCCTTCCTTCTACCTCTGCCTTCCTCATTCTCTCAACTCACTCTCTCTTCTTGTCAACAAGAGCTCCGCCATGGCCGCCCAGGGCCTTCTCTTGCCTCGATCCGTCAAGCCCGCCGCCGGGAACGACCTCCACCGCCCAGGGCCCCGGCGACCTCAACATCAAGTTCCCCTGCTTCCTCTCCAGCATCGCGCCCGCCGCTGCAAGCCCCTCGCTGTGCTGCATCTCCTCTGCTTCGAGCAGGACGACGAACGACCGCCTCGCTGCGTTGTCCGCGCACGTGTCGAACCGCTGCCCTGCGTGTGGCCCAGATCCGCAGTAGGCCCAGCGTGCCCGGCCAGCCCCGCTGGCCTGCTCCACCGCGCCCTCCCGCGGGCCGCCTTCCCGTCTGGGCCGAGCCCATGGGTGAGGCCACCCCCAGCGCCTCCTTTTTTTTCACTGTTGGCCCAGCCTGTTCTGGCCCGCATCTGTTTTTTTTCAGCGTCAAAGAATTTGTCTAATTATCAAGTGTTTTACTGTTTTGCAGAAAAACCCTCATGTTCATGTATATAATAACCCATTAACCGTGCATCGGATTAAAATGATTTATATATGTAAAATGCTTAGAATTATGTGTACATTAATAATATGCCACTTTCATCCATGTTTAAAATGTTTAAAATGCTGTTTGTTTAAATTTGCATAAATGACATGTTAAAATGATTTTTTTTCATAACTAAATAATCGTTGCTCGGTTTTAAATGTTCTTTATATGTAAATGGGGTGGAAAAATGCCTAGTTTAACATGGTCCACTTTATTTTCCCGTTTAACAACTATAAAATATGGTTTAGGGCAGAACAGTACCAAATCTAAAATATGGACATGAGGATTTTCCGGAATTGTTGTTTGTTGTTCCGGCCTCATTTATACTTGCGTAGATAGATAGCTTAATTATGCTTCACCTCTTGCCATGTTGAACAACATTTAATATTGTTGAGTAGCTTATAACGAGATCAAACTAAATAAAGGAACGTGGTGTTTTGTCAATATGCAACTCGTTGCATATTGAGCTCCGCTTAACTTGTAGTATTGTTTGTTGCACTTTGCCATGACATGCCTCATTAAACCGGACATGCATCAAAGTTGATTGTGCACCATGCCATGTTTATGCTTGTGCATTTACCATGTTGTTTGTTTCTTTCCGGTGTTGCTTCTTAGTTCCGGTAATGTTGCGATTGTGAGGATTCATTCGACTACTCCCGTTCGTCTTCTTCATGGACTCGTTCTTCTTCCTAGCGGGATTTCAGGCAAGATGAACGCTACCCTGGATATCACTACTATCATTGCTATGCTAGTTGCTTCGTTCTATCGCTTTGCCCTGCTACCTATCTCTTGTTGATCAAGCCACCCAAATTGCCATGTCAGCCTCTAACCTTTTTCACCCTTCCTAGCAAACCATTGCTTGGCTATGTTACCGCTTTGCTCAGCCCCTCGTATAGCGTTGTTAGTTGCAGGTGAAGTTGAAGATTGCTCCATGGTGGACACGATTATGTTGGGATATCACAATATCTCTTATTTAATTAATGCATCTATATATTTGGTAAAGGGTGGAAGGCTCGGCCTTATGCCTGGTGTTTTTTATCCACTCTTGCCACCCTAGTTTCCGTTATACCGGTGTTATGTTCCCGGATTTTGCGTTCCTTACGCGGTAGGGTGATTTATGGGACCCCCTTGACAGTTCGCTTTGAATAAAACTCCTCCAGGAAGGCCCAACCTTGGGTTTCCGGAGCCCGAGGATCATCTTTATTTTAGCTCCCCCCGGGCCAGTGCTCCTTCGAGTGTTGGTCCGAAATGGGCAGACTGTAGGGCCACCTCGGGGCAACTCGAGGTCTGGTTTTACTCGTAGGCTGAACTATCCAGTGTGCCCTGAGAACGAGATATGAGCAGCTCCTATCGGGATTTGTCGGCACATCGGGAGGCTTTGCTGGTCTTGTTTTACCATTGTCGAAATGTCTTGTAAACCGGGATTCCGAGACTGATCGGGTCTTCCTGGGAGAAGGAATATCCTTCATTGATCGCGAGAGCTTATCATGGGCTAAGTTGGGACACCCCTGCAGGGTATTATCTTTCGAAAGCCGTGCCCGCGGTTATGTGGCAGATGGGAATTTGTTAATGTTCGGTTGTAGATAACTTGACACCAGATCCGAATTAAAATGCATCAACCGCGTGTGTAGCCGTGATGGTCTCTTCTCGGCGGAGTCCGGGAAGTGAACACGGTTTCTGGGTTATGTTTGACGTAAGTAGGAGTTCAGGATCACCTCTTGATCATTGCTAGCTTCACGACCGTTCCTTTGCCCTCTTCTCGCTCTTATTTGCGCATGTTAGCCACCATATATGCTTAGTCGCTGCTGCAACCTCACCACTTTACCCCTTCCTTTCCCATTAAGCTTTGCTAGTCTTGATACCCATGGTAATGGGATTGCGGAGTCCTTCGTGGCTCACAGATTACTACAACAACAGTTGCAGGTACAGGTTATGCGATTATCATGACGCGAGAGCGATGTTTACTTGTTTTGGAGTTCTTCTTCTGCTTCTTCTTCGATCAGGGGATAGGTTCCAGGTCGGCAGCCTGGGCTAGCAGGGTGGATGTCGTTTGAGTTTCTGTTTGTGTTTCATCCATAGTCGGATGGTGCTCTTATGTAAGATGATGTTGTATTCATGTGGCATTGTATGCCTTATGTATGTATCCCCATCTATTATGTAATGTTGATGTAATGATATCCACCTTGCAAAAGCGTCTTCAAGATGCGCTTCTATCCTTGGTGGGACCTTCGAGTTCCTTTAGGATAGGGTCGCATCTTGGGTGTGACAGGGAGGGGAGGGACGGGTGGGGAAAAGGTGGTGGGTTGGTGCTGTTTACCAGTAGCGCGGGAGCTAAAACGCGCTACTGCTAAGGAATTAGCAGCAGCGCGCTTTGGGCGACGGCACTACTGCTAATAGGGACAAAAAAGTGTGCCCATTTGATATTTAGCAGCAGTGATCTCAGTAAAAGCGCGCTACTACTACATCCGTAGCAGTAGCGCGGTTCGCGCCACCGCGCTACTGCTAAATGGAGTTAGGTGAACACCGCCGGTCGATATTTGTAGCAGCGCGGTTTACACAGAGCACGCTACTGCTAAAAACATATCAGCAGCGAGTTTCCCATACACGTGCTACTACTAATTAGCAGCAGCGATCCTTTTTGAGCCGCGCTGCTGCTAAGATTCTGTGTATAGGCTTTTCCCTAGTAGTGCGCGCCGGGCACCCTCGTGGCTGCCTCCCTTGTTTCTTGACTTCCACTCCAAGTCCTCTGGATCATGTTTGTTCCAAAAAGATCGCTCCCGAAGGTGTAATTCCGTTTGGACTCCCTTTAATATTCCTTTTCTTTAAAACAGCAATTTGGGCTGGGCCTCCGGTTAGTAGGTTAGTCCGAAAACTGATATAAAAGTTTAAAGTAAAGCCCATAAACATCCAAAACGGGTAATATAATAGCATGGAACAATAAAAAATTATAGATACGTTGGAGACGTATCAAGCATCCCCAAGCTTAATTCCTGCTCGTCCTCGAGTAGGTAAAGGATAAAAACAAAATTTTTGATGTGGAATGATACCTAGCATAATTCTCAATGTAATTTTCTTTATTGTGGCATGATTGTTCAGATCCAAATGATTCAAGATAAAAGCTTATAAAACATAAAAAACAGTAATACTTGAAGCATACTAACAAATAATAATGTCTTATCAAAATAGCATACCCAAAGAAAGCTTATCCCTACAAAATCATATAGTTAGGCCATGCTTCATTTTCATTACACAAAATACTACCATCATGCACAACCCCGCTTTCAGCCAAGCATTTGGTTCATACTTTTTAACGCGCTTCAGCCTTTTCAATTCTTACGCAATACATGAGCGCAAGCCATGGACATAGCACTATATGTGGTATATGGCGGTGGTTGTTAAGACAAAAAAGGAGAATATAGTCTCACATCAACTAGGCGTATCAACGGGCTATGGAGATGCCCATCAATAGATATCAATGTGAGTGAGTAGGGATTGCCATGCAATGGATGCACTAGAGCTATAAATATATGAATGCTCAACAAAAGAAACTAAGTGGGTGTGCATCCAACTCGCTTGCCCACGAAGACCTAGGGCATTTTGAGGAAGCCCATCATTGGAATATACAAGCCAAGTTCTATAATGAAAAATTCCCACTAGTATATGAAAGTGACAACATAAGAGACTCTCTATCGTGAAGATCATGGTGCTACTCTGAAGCACAAGTGTGGAAAAGAGATAGTAGCATTGTCTCTTCTCTCTTTTCTCTCATTTTTTTCATTTTTTTGTTTGGCCTTTCTCTTTTTTTATTTGGCCTTTCTTTTTTTATTTGGTGGGCTCTTTGGCCTCTTTTTTTTGTAAAGTCCGAAGTTTCATCCCGACTTGTGGGGGAATCATAGTCTTCATCATCCTTTCCTCACTTGGGACGATGCTCTAATAATGAAGATCATCACACTTTTATTAATTTACAACTCAAGGTTACAACTCAATACTTAGAACAAAATATGAGTCTATATGAATGCCTCCGGCGGTGTACCGGGATATGCAATGAATCAAGAGTGACATGTATGAAAAATTATGAAGGTGGCCTTGCCACAAATACAATGTCAACTATATGATCACGCAAAGAGCAATATGACAATGATGGAACGTGTCATAATAAACGGAACGGTAGAAAGTTGCATGTAAATATATCTCGGAATGACTATGGAAATGCCATAATAGTTAGGTATGGTGGCTGTTTTGAGGAAGATAAATAATGGGTGCATGATACCAGCAAAAGTTGCGCGGCATAATAGAGGCTAGCAAAGTGGAAGGGTGAGTGTGCGTATATACATGGACTCACATTAGTCATAAAGAACTCATATACTTATTGCAAAAGTCTACTTGCCCTCGAAGCAAAGTACTACTACACATGCTCCTAGGGGAAGGGTTGGTAGGAGTTAACGATCGCGCGATCCCGACCTCCACTCATAAGGAAGATAATTAAAAGAGCACCCCATGCAAAAAATTTGTCACATAACTTTTACCATACGTGCATGCTCACTAGTGCAGAACCGGGCATTAGCACCGGTTCGTAAGGCCCTTTAGTGCCGGTTACATAACCAGCATTAAATTGTGGTCACTAAAGCCCCCCCCCTTTAGTACCGGTTCAGCATGAACCGGTGCTAAAGGGCAACCACGTGGCACGAGCCAGCTCCGGGGGCCTGGAGCCCTTTAGTACCGGTTGGTAACACCAACCGGTACTGTAAGGTTTGGTGGGTTTTTAGTTTTATGATTTCTTTTTCATTTAATTTTGTGTTTCCATTTTAATTCTTTTTTGTTTGCTGGTATTTTACGATACTACACATTGTACACGTTATGCATATATATATAAATAGAATTTCTAGTAGAACCAATCATCGAGTTCAACATATTGATTGTCATGATATTATAAGCGTTCATATATAACACCACAAAAGCAAATCACTTAAGTTCAGAACGAAGAACACAGACATGAAAGGACAAGTACTAATTAAGAGCAGCGTGAAGAACTAGCTGAATCACTCCTGCTAGCTACTCTCTCTCTGGTAAAATAGCATAGAACATGTATAGCTCTCCTGATTGATCATACTGGAGCATGCCGATGAACCTGTCTCCTAATCGTGGGCTGCGCTTCTCATTGCTGCCCCCTAGTACTTCTCTGCAATCATTAACAATTTTCCTCCAATCTTTCACTATTAAGCATTCATCGCTTCTAGAAATCCTGAATGCATTCATGTGCAATGCAGGATATCTTGGCCGTAACCTAACAATTGACATCTGACCTTTAGTCTCGAGCCCCTGAGGCACAACTGTCATCGGGAGTCCCTGTTGAAGAACATCGTATAGTACTTAATTAATATACTTAGCAATGAAAGTTTAGGAAAAAAAATATGTATGCAAAATACGCACTGAGGACAAATAGTAAATATCTTACCATCATTCCTAAATAGATGTGACCATAGTTCAATACCATCACTATTGGTCGCATGTTTTGAGTACTAACATTTCTAAGTGCAGGAAGAAGATTTGTCTTGACAGTATGAAGATCCTCAAGCCATGAAACATAATGACTTATCTCCTCGCAGTTTAGTTCAGCTCCGGGACAGTAGTAGGTCCTGTCTACCAAGCGCCGGACATGTTTGGTTGAATGGAGATAAGCTGTCAATAGAAATTAGTTGTCAGTTATTTTTGAAATAAGCAATATCAAAGACAAAAATATAGTTGAGAAGAACTCACATAATGGTAGAACTAGAGGCGTCTGCACATCGACCCATATGCCTCTATTACCTTCAATATCATCTTCCGGACGAATATCAAAGGTGATAGCCATACCAGGCTCAAATGCATAAGCCTTGCATAGTGCTTGCCAAGTTTTGCATTCAAAATAGGTGTACGTGTGTGTATTGTATACTTTGACGTTGAAAGTATAACCATCATGCTCAGTTTTCAGGTAAGCTCTCTTTACCTCCATAGTTTCCATATCTTTGAAACCTATCTTATCCAAGACAAAAATTCTTGCATGGCAGGGGATGCGCTAGTAGAATAGTGAAAATTAAAAATTATAAGTCAGGCAAATGAAGCATATATAAGTCATGCTTAATTACGAAAACAGACTTGTCATTGTGACTTACTGTATCAAATTCGAAAGTCTCATCCAGCTTGATGCTGAATCGCCTACCATCAACAAGAAAGTTTCTATCGCACTGGCCGCGCTGGTCTTCACAGTATTGGCACATAATGAAATTTTTTTCCTCGTCAGACGACATTTCCTATGTTCATATTAGGGGAAACATTAAACACTTACTAATTCAATTAATTCAACTACTTCTATTAATTCAACTAAGCATTTACTAAAAATAAACTAGTTATATTAATTCAATTAGTTCAACTAAGCATTTACTAAAAATAAACTAGTTCTATATATTAATTCAACTAGTTCAACTAAACATTTACTCAAAATAAACTAGTTATATTAATTCAACTAGTTCAAAGTAAGCATTTACTAAAAATAAACTAGTTCTATATATTAATTCAACTAGTTCAACTAAACATTTACTAAAAATAAACTAGTTATATTAATTCAACTAGTTCAAAGTAAGCACTTA
>NC_041391.1:109149960-109150850 GCF_002162155.2 Triticum dicoccoides | reverse complement strand
GCGCAGCGACGAAGACGGGCGGCAGGGGCGGCGACGACGACGGGCGGCCGGGGCGGCGAGGGCGACAGCACGGCGGCGCGGCGGCGGCGCCGGAGACTACGATAGATCGAGAGGCCGCGAGAAGTGGAACGAAGTGCCACGAGATAACTGAATTTTCGTAAGTGCTATATATATATAGGAGGGGTCTTTAGTACCGGTTGGAGCCACCAACCGGTACTAAAGGCCAATTTTGGCCAGCCGAAGCGGCGGGAAACGAGGGCCTTTAGTACCGGTTGGTGGCTCCAACCCGTACTAAAGGGAGCACATTAGTACCGGTTGGAGCCACCAACCGGTACTAAAGGCCGTGCGCTGCCAAGGAAGTGCGCTATGTTTAGTCCCACCTCGCCAAGCGAAGGGCAGCCGCACTGGTTTATAAACCCAGTCGCGGCTGCCCTTTCGAACTCCTCTATTTAGCAGGCTTCTGGGCCTAACTAGGGCGCGCTGCCCTGTGAGTCTGCTGGCCCTACTGGGCATGTATTTTCACACCCAAGGTCTAGCAGGCTCACAGGACAGCGCCCCAACAATTTTTTTCTTTTCTGCATTATTTTCTTCTATTTATTTTCTTCTATTTATTTTTGAGTAATTTTTTATATAGTTATTTCTTTTCTACTTAATTTTTTTTCTATTTATTTATGAGTAGTTTTTTTCCGTATTGAGTTTCTTTGTGAATATTTTTGCTTTATATAATTGTTTTTCTTTTCTGCATTATTTATTTTCTTCTATTTATTTTTGAGTAATTTTTTTATATAGTTATTTCTTTTCTGCTTTATTTTTTTCTTCTATTTATTTCTGAGTAGTTTTTTTGCCGTATTTAGTTTCTTTGTGAATATTTTTGCTTTATATTAATTTTT
>NC_041391.1:109148956-109149662 GCF_002162155.2 Triticum dicoccoides | reverse complement strand
TTCTTCTTCTCCTTCTTCTTCCTCTTCTTATTAAAAATAAAAAAGAGGTGCAATGCTCATTAATTTGCTTCAAGCCTTTCAGAATAGTGTAAACTACAGTGCGCGTAGCTCCATGCAATCTACCATATTCCTAAAGGCTTGAAGCTAAGCAACGTGAGCATTGAGCCTCTTCTTCATCGTCTCTGCACTCAGGGCTTATAAACCGCTCCTAGTCCCTCTCTCTTAGCGAGGTGGGACTAAAAAACAGCTTACCCTTTAGTACCGGTTTGAGCCACCAACCGGTACTAAAGGTGGTGCGCTGCCTGCACAAAATTTAAATAGTGTCATTTAGCTCAAAACAAATCATTAAATGCATGAAAAATATCAAATGAAGGCAGAAATGGTTGGAAGTTGATGGCGTCGCTTTGAATGATGCATACTGAATGCACAAAAAGTCTGGAGTTGTAATAAGTTTTAAAAAATGAAATGCCTTTGTAAGAGATGAGTTTAATTTCGTCAGAAACCTGAATACTTCGAAAGAGATTGTCCAGTTTGTAACCGAAGTGCATTCAGTTTTTGCCGTAACCCTCTCTACTTTTTTGAACAATCTATGTGGGTGAAATGATGATACCATGCCAAGTTTCAACTTTTTCAGAGTTCATTTGTAGTGCTTTTCAATTTCCAGGTCATTTAGTTCTCAAAACAAATCATTGAATGCATGAAAAAT
>NC_041391.1:109140187-109148729 GCF_002162155.2 Triticum dicoccoides | reverse complement strand
AGGCAGAAATGGTTGAAAGTTGATGGCGTCGCTTTGAATGATGCATACTGAATGCACAAAAAGTCTGGAGTTGTAATAAGTTTAAAAAAATGAAATGCCTTTGTAACAGATGAGTTTAATTTCGTCAGAAACCTGAATACTTCGAAAGAGATTGTCCAGTTTGTAAACGAAGTGCATCCAGTTTTTGCCGTAACCCTCTCTACTTTTTTGAACAATCTATGTGGGTGAAATGATGATACCATGCCAAGTTTCAACTTTTTCAGAGTTCATTTGTAGTGCTTTTCAATTTCCAGGTCATTTAGTTCTCAAAACAAATCATTGAATGCAGGAAAAATAGCAAATGAAGGCACAAATGGTTGAAAGTTGATGGCGTCTCTTTGAATGGTGCATATTGAACGCACAAAAAGTCTGGAGTTGTAATAAGTTTAAAAAATGAAATGTCTTTGTAACAGATGATTTTAATTTCGTCAGAAACCTGAATACTTCGAAAGAGATTGTCCAGTTTGTAAACGAAGTGCATCCAGTTTTTTCCGTAACCCTCTCTACTTTTTTGAACAATCTATGTGGGTGAAATGATGATACCATGCCAAGTTTCAACTTTTTCAGAGTTCATTTGTAGTGCTTTTCTATTTCCAGGTCATTTAATTCTCAAAACAAATCATTGAATGCATGAAAAATAGCAAATGAAGGCAGAAATGGTTGAAAGTTGATGGCGTCGCTTTGAATGGTGCATATTGAACGCACAAAAAGTCTGGAGTTGTAATAAGTTTAAAAAAATGAAATGCCTTTGTAACAGATGAGTTTAATTTCGTTAGAAACCTGAATACTTCGAAAGAGATTGCCCAGTTTGTAAACGAAGTGCATCCAGTTTTTGCCGTAACCCTCTCTACTTTTTTGAACAATCTATGTGGGTGAAATGATGATGCCATGCCAAGTTTCAACTTTTTCAGAGTTCATTTGTAGTGCTTTTCAATTTCCAGGTCATTTAGTTCTCAAAACAAATCATTGAATGCATGAAAAATAGCAAATGAAGACAGAAATGGTTGAAAGTTGATGGCGTCGCTTTGAATGGTGCATATTGAACGCAAAAAATATAAGAGCATTTACATCATGATCTTATATTTCTTTACAGTCTAAACTGTCAATATGATCTTATAACATCAAAAATACTTTGATCATAAATGATCTTTGTGTGTACAATCTGAATTGTCAATATGAGTCATCAACGCTTTATAAACCGATGAAGACTCATATTGCGGCCACAAATTCTACACATAGAGTTCAATGAAGACCAAGTGCTTGTGATAGTTTGAGAAATAACATATTTAAGGTGGTAAAAGGCTTGTTAGGGGAGCGAGGTGGGACTAAAAACAGCTTGCCATAACCTCATTAGTACCGGTTCGTGGTACGAACCGGCACTAAATGGTGATGGTGGGGCCATAGCCTTACCGCAGGCTGACACATCCCCTTTAGTACCGGTTCGTGGCATGAACCGGTACTAAAGGTTCGCCACGAACCGGTGCTATTGATCGCCGCCACGAACCGGTGCTATTGTACACATTAGTGCCGGCTGAAATTCAAACCGGCACTATTGTGCTTCACATTTGACCCTTTTTCTACTAGTGGCTACGGGACTTGCCAACTCCAACACAAGTATTTCTCAATTTCATAATTACCCAACTAGCATGACTCTAACATTACCACATTTATATATCAAAATAATTATCAAGAATCAAATTGATCCTAGTGTTTAATGCACTTTCTATGATAGTTTTTTTTATACACAACTTGGATGCTCATCATTCTAGGACCAAATTTATAACCATAGCAAACACCATGCTGTTCTAAAAGACTCTCAAAATAATATATGTGAAGCATGAGAGATCAAAAATTTCTTCAAAATTAAGCCACTGTCGTTCTCTAAAAATATAAGTGAAGCACATAGAGCAAAATTATCTAGCTCAAAAGATATAAGTGAAGCACATAGAGTGTTCTAATAAATTCTAATCAAGTGGGTGTCACGCCCAATATGCGATACTATCCTAAAGAGACTCGAAGGTCCCACCAAGGATAGAACCACATATTGATACGCTTTTGCAAGGTGGATATCATTACATCAACATTACATAAAAGATGGGGATACATACAAAAGGCATACAAAGCCACATGAATACAACATCATCTTACATAGGAGCACCATCCGACTAGGGATGAAACACAACCAGAAACTCAAACAACATCCACCCTGCTAGCCCAGGCTGCCGACCTGGAACCGATCCCCTGATCGAAGAAGAAGCAGAAGAAGAACTCCAAAACAACCAAACATCGCTCTCGCGTCATGATCATCGCACAACCTATACCTGCAACTGTTGTTGTAGTAATCTGTGAGCCACGAGGACTCAGCAATCCCATTACCATGGGTATCAAGACTAGCAAAGCTTAATGGGAAAGGAAGGGGTAAAGTGGTGAGGTTGCAGCAGCGACTAAGCATGTATGGTGGCTAACATACGCAAAAGAGAGCGAGAAGAGAGCAAACGGAATGGTCGTGAAGCTAGCAATGATCCAGAGGTGATCCTGAACTCCTACTTACGTCATAACATAACCAAAACCGTGTTCACTTCCCGGACTCCGCCGAGAAGAGACCATCACGGCTACACACGCGGTTGATGCGTTTTAATTCGGATCAGGTGTCAAGTTATCTACAACCGGACATTAAAAAATTCCCATCTGCCACATAACCGCGGGCACGGCTCTCGAAAGTTTATACCCTGCAGGGGTGTCCCAACTTAGCCCATGATAAGCTCTCGCGATCAACGAAGGATATTCCTTCTCCCAGGAAGACCCGATCTGTCTCGGAATCCCGGTTTACAAGACATTTCGACAATGGTAAAACAAGACCAGCAAGACCACCCGCTGTGCCGACAAATCCCGATAGGAGCTGCACATATCTCGTTCTCAGGACACACCGGATAAGCTAAGCGTACAGGTACCGATGAATCCAAGTTGCCAACGAATGGTCCCGCATAGTGCTCTAGTTTTGACCAACACTCGGAGGAGCACTGGCCCGGGGGGTAAAATAAAGATGACCCTCGGGCTCCGGAAACCCAAGGGAAAAAGGGCTAGGTGAGGCAAATGGTAAAACCATGGTTGGGCCTTGCTGGAGGAGTTTTATTCAAAGCGAACTGTCAAGGGGGTCCCATAAATCACCCAACCGCGTAAGAAACGCAAAATCCGGGAACATAACACCGGTATGACGGAAACTAGGGCGGCAAGAGTGGAACAAAACACTAGGCATAATCCCGAGTCTTCCACCCTTTACCAAGTATATAGATGCATTAATAATATAAGAGATATTGTGATATCCCAACATAATCCTATCCACCATGGAGCAATCTTCAACTTCACCTGCAACTAACAACGCTATAAGAGAGGCTGAGCAAAGCGGTAACATAGCCAAGCAATGGTTTGCTAGGAAGGGTGACAAGGTTAGAGGCTGACATGGTGTCACGCCCAATATGCGACCCTATCCAAAAGGAACTCGAAGGTCCCACCAAGGATAGACCCGCATATTGGAACGCTTTTGCAAGGTGGATATCATTACATCAACATTACATAATAGTGGGGATACATCCAATACATACAATGTCACACGAATACAACAATACAACATACAAGAACAACATCCGACTACGGATGAATCATAAACAGAAACTCAAACAGTATCCACCCTGCTAGCCCAGGCTGCCGACCTGGAACCTATCCCCTGATCGAAGAAGAAGCAGAAGAAGAACTCCAAGCAAACATCGCTCTCGCGTCAAGATCATCGCATAACCCGAACCTGCAACTGTTGTTGTAGTAAGCTGTGAGCCACGAGGACTCAGCAATCCCATTCCCATGGGTATCAAGACTAGCAAAGCTTAATGGGAAAGGAAGGGGTAAAGTGGTGAGGTTGCAGCAGCGACTAAGCATGATATGGTGGCTAACATACGCAAATGAGAGCGAGAAGAGAAACAAAGGAGCGGTCATGAAACTAGCAATGATCAAGAGGTGATCCTGAACACCTACTTACGTCCAACATAACACAGAAACCGTGTTCACTTCCTGGACTCCGCCGAGAAGAGACCATCACGGCTACACACGCGGTTGATGCGTTTTAATTCGGATCTGGTGTCAAGTTATCTACAACCGGACATTAAAAAATTCCCATCTGCCACATAACCGCGGGCACGGCTCTCGAAAGTTTATACCCTGCAGGGGTATCCCAACTTAGCCCATGATAAGCTCTCGTGATCAACGAAGGATGTTCCTTCTCCCAGGAAGACCCGATCAGTCTCGGAATCCCGGTTTACAAGACATTTCGACAATGGTAAAACAAGACCAGCAAGACCACCCGCTGTGCCGACAAATCTCGATAGGAGTTGCACATATCTTGTTATTAGGACACACCGGATAAGCTAAGCGTACAGGTACCGACGAATCCAAGTTGCCAAGGAATGGTCCCGCATAGTGCTCTAGTTTTGACCAACACTCGGAGGAGCACTGTCTCCGGGGGTAAAATAAAGATGACCTCGGGCTCCGGAAATCCAAGGGAAAAAGGGCTAGGTGAGGCAAATGGTAAAACCAAGGTTGGGCCTTGCTGGAGGAGTTTTATTCAAAGCGAACTATCAAGGGGGTCCCATAAATCACCCAACCGCGTAAGGAACGCAAAATCCGGGAACATAACACCGGTATGACGGAAACTAGGGCGGCAAGAGTGGAACAAAACACTAGGCATAAGCCCGAGTCTTCCACCCTTTACCAAGTATATAGATGCATTAATAATATAAGAGATATTGTGATATCCCAACATAATCCTATCCACCATGGAGCAATCTTCAACTTCACCTGCAACTAACAATGCTATAAGAGGGGCTGAGCAAAGCGGTAACATAGCCAAGCAATGGTTTGCTAGGAAGGGTGACAAGGTTAGAGGCTGACATGGTGTCACGCCCAATATGCGACCCTATCCAAAAGGAACTCGAAGGTCCCACCAAGGATAGACCCGCATATTGGAACGCTTTTGCAAGGTGGATATCATTACATCAACATTACATAATAGTGGGGATACATCCAATACATACAATGTCACATGAATACAACAATACAACATACAAGAACAACATCCGACTACGGATGAATCTTAAACAGAAACTCAAACAATATCCACCCTGCTAGCCCAGGCTACCGACCTGGAACCAATCCCCTGATCGAAGAAGAAGCAGAAGAAGAACTCCAAGCAAACATCGCTCTCACGTCAAGATCATCGCATAACCCGAACCTGCAACTATTGTTGTAGTAATCTGTGAGCCACGAGGACTCAGCAATCCCATTCCCATGGGTATCAAGACTAGCAAAGCTTAATGGGAAAGGAAGGGGTAAAGTGGTGAGGTTGCAGCAGCGACTAAGCATGATATGGTGGCTAATATACGCAAATGAGAGCGAGAAGAGAAACAAAGGAGCGGTCGTGAAACTAGCAATGATCAAGAGGTGATCCTGAACACCTACTTATGTCAAACATAACACAGAAACCGTGTTCACTTCCCAGACTCTGCCGAGAAGAGACCATCACGGCTACACACATGGTTGATGCGTTTTAATTCAGATCCGGTGTCAAGTTATCTACAACCGGACATTAACAAATTCCCATCTGCCACATAACCGCGGGCATGGCTCTCGAAAGTTTATACCCTGCATGGGTGTCCCAACTTATCCCATGATAAGCTCTCGCGATCAACGAAGGATATTCCTTCTCCCAGGAAGACCCGATCAGTCTCGGAATCCCGGTTTACAAGACATTTCGACAATGGTAAAACAAGACCAGCAAAGCCGCCCGATGCGCCGACAATCTCGATAGGAGCTGCACATATCTCGTTCTCAGGGCAACACCGGATGAGACTAGCTCCGAGTAAAACCAGACTTCGAGTTTCCCTGAGGTGGCCCCGCAGGCAGCTCATTTTGGACCAACACTTAGACAAGCACTGGCCCGGGGGTGGGGGGGCTAAAATAAAGATGACCCTTGGGTTGGCCGACCCAAGGGAAGGGTATAGGTGGTGGTGAGGCAAATGGTAAAACCAAGGTTGGGCCTTGCTGGACAAGTTTTATTCAAAGCGAACTGTCAAGGGGGTCCCATAAATCACCCGACCGTGTTAGGAACGCAAAATCCGGGAACATAATACCGCTATGATGGAAACTAGGGCGGCAAGAGTGGAACAAAACACCAGGCATAAGGCCGAGCCTTCCACCCTTTACCAAATATATAGATGCATTAATAATATAAGAGATATTGTGATATCCAACATAATCATGTCCATCATGGAGCAATCTTCAACTTCACCTGCAACTAGCAACGCTATAAGAGGGGCTGAGCAAAGCTGTAACACAGCCAATCAATGGTTTGCTAGGAATGGTGTCAAAGGTTAGAGGTTCATGGCAATTTGGGAGGCTTGAAGAGCATATGATAGGTAACGCAGCATAGTGATAGAACGAAGCAACTAGCATAGCAATGATAGTAGTGAGATCCAAGGTGACGGTCATCTTGCCTGAAATCCCGCAAGGAAGAAGAACGAGTCCATGAAGAAGATGAAGCCACGAAGACGAACCGCACGCAGACGAACGAATCCTCACGATCGCAACGAAATGGAAACTATCAAGAAGAAGCACACAACAAGGTAAACACACCACACATAGACAAGACATGATGCACAATAAGCATGATGCATGAGAAAGCTAGATGAGGCTACTCATGGCAAGAGATGATGCAAACAAGAACAACACATCAAGGCAAGTTTAAATGAGGCCGGAAACAACATATAACAATTCCGGTAAGTCCTCATATGCAAATTTCGAAATTGGTCCGGAACTGAATAAACCTTATGTTCAAGTTGTTAAACAGCAAGTTAAGATGCACCAAGATGATCTACACAAAATTCTAGTCAAGTTACTTTTAAAGTTCATTTAATTCGGAGCTACGACCTAGAAGATATGAGCAAAACAAGTTAAACATGGCATTGATGCAAAATGCATACAAACATAAAGCAAACACCCCAAAACAAGGATGCAACATGCTAATATGAAGCTACATGCAAAAATAAGTAAGTTTCATATAGAGCACACTCAAAACGGAGCAACGGTTCAACACATTCACTCTATACAAGTCATAGCAACAATCTGTCCATAACATCAACTAGGCATCTTACAAGCATCAAAACAACAAGCTACAGCACCCCAACATAATAACAAAAGGCATGAGCATGAAGTACAGGTAAATCACAACAAAACATGAACACTGAGCTATCTCCAGAAACAAATAGAACATGCTCAAAAAGACATGGAAAGATTGCAAATAATAACAGGTTGCAATGTTTAGAGCTATCAAACAACATGTTACAGGAACTTATAATGGCAAACAAAGGCATGGCATGAATCTACTAATTGCATAGATCAAAAGTCCCTTACTGAACATGAGCCAAAAAGGATCAGAAAATATGATGGCACCCATGTAAACATGGCAAGTTATATTACAGATTCAAACATGGCAGGAACAACAATAAGTAGGCATGTTGGTGAGCTTGAACCACTCACCACAGAGCAATACATGGCATGGCAAGGCAACCAACAGTAAGAAGACATGTTTATGAATCTAAGCATGGCAAGAGCAAGTTCATAGGGTGCATGGATCACTAGCAAACAATCATGGAAACATTGAAGTTAATGTTAACAGGCTGACAGCAACATTATCAAGCAACTTTGGAGCAAGATTACAATATGCTACAGTAGGCTATAAATTCAACCAGGGGCGTGAATGGATATGGCAAGACATGTATAACAAAACATCCTTAGAGAACATCTCCCGAATAATGCACGAAATGACTTGTAGAAGCAGGTTAACATAGCAACAAAATATAACAGATTCAGCCTAGCAAAATAGTAACAGCAAGTACCCTCCTTAACAAGCTTGATGCACTCAGCACACAACTCACACAAATACATGGGTAGCACCACTGGAAAGATTGCATGGCATAGATCAAAACACATGTAGACATCAACCTCATAGGATGCACACATCAATCATGGCAAAAATGACAAATGAGCAAGTTATAACGGTTTTAGCAGATTAACATCAACATGCACTCTTCCAACAGCATTTCGGGCATCAAGATGAGCTCAAATGAAAATGATACAATGGAATGAAATAAAGTACTCGTGGAGACGAACAATTTGACATATTACACGCACGAAACGGACCTACGGCTGCAGAGATACAACATGATGAACATGGCATGATAATGTCACAGATTCGGGGACTCAGAGAAATATACCTCTCCGGATCAGATCTAGGGTTCGGGCGTGAGTTCCGAGGACGCCCGGACTCGCCGGAGAAGAGAGTGGCCGGGGCGGAGGGAGGTCGTTGGAGATGGGGGTCGCCGGATCCGGGACGGCGCGGTCCGGATCTGGCCGGAGGTGGCGCGGGGCGGCTGGAGGTCGGCGCGGCGATGGCGGAGGC
>NC_041391.1:109101428-109139900 GCF_002162155.2 Triticum dicoccoides | reverse complement strand
CGCCGGCGAGGCACGGGTGGTAGCGCGGGGCTCGGCGAGCGGCGGGTGGCTGCGGGCCTCGGGGCCCAGATCGGGACCCGGGCGGGCCTCACGCGGGCTTGGCGGCGGCACGATGGGAACGGCGGCGGCGGGGACACATGGCAGCGTGCGATTCACGGAGGGGGCGGCGTCTGGACGTGTCCGGCCGTCGGCGGACATGTCCGGCGGTGAAGAGGGAGCGGGGCTAGGGTTTCGGGGGGATTCATCCGCAAAAAATGGAGGGAAGGACTTATTTATAGGTAGAGGGAGCTAGGAGAGTCCAAATGAGGAGCGGTTTTCGGCCACGCGTTCGTGATCGAACGACCGAGAGCATGGAGGGGAGTTTGGTGGGTTTTGGGCCACTTTGGAAGGGGTGTTGGGCTGCACACAAAAGAGGCCTTTGCGGTTGCCCGGTTAACCGTTGGAGTATCAAACGACCTCCAAATGGCACGAAACTTGACAGGCGGTCTACCGGTGCTATACCAAGGCCTCTTGGCAAACCTCGGGTCATTCCGATAAAGTTTGACACCCGCTCACAACGAGAGAAAAAAGGGAAACGCGGGGGAACATAGGAGTGCCGGATTGCAAAACGGACAACGGGGAAAATGCTCGGATGCATGAGACGAACACGTATGCAAAATGAAATGCACAAGATGACATGATATGAAATGCAGATGATGACATGGCAAAGTGCAACACGCAAGCACATGACATGGCAACGACGGCGAATAGCTGGAAGACACCTGGCGCAACGAATCAGGGGCGTTACAACACTCCTCCACTAACAAGAGATCTCGTCCCGAGATCTTAGGACCGAGACGGAAGGAAAAGGGATGAGGTGAAACAAGAACTCAAGAGAAGAAGCAAAGAATCAAGAGCACTCGAGAAGAATGGAGGAACGACGAGAATGGCGAGAATCGAAAGCTCACGGAATCAGATAGACTATGAAAATGGCTCGTTCTAACCGGAGTGGTTAGAATGAGAAAAGAAACGAATAAGACTGAAAGAATTTAGGTAGCACTCCGGCTGAAAATGGGAGGATTAGAACGAACTTGAGAGGATGGAATGGTACTTGATGAACTCTTGAAGAATGAATTAAATCATGAAGAACCACCATGAAGAACTCCGGTGACAAAAGGATGGTGAGATAGAAATGAAGGATGAAAGAATAAGATGAGCCTGGCGATGATTTAGATGGAGGTTCCGACGAAATGGTCGTGGAAAATATGAACTCCAGAAAAGAAAAGATGAAAAACACTTGAAACTAGAATTTATTCATGAAGAACAAACTCCGAAGAAAAGGATTAATCACTTGGATGAAATAAGAATAAGATTTATTTTATGCTTATCCTTCATCAAATTAAATTGATGACAAGCAATGGATTTGCATACTACTTATCCTTCTTGCAAAAGAATTGAGAAGTGGCATGTCGCAGACTTGAGAAGGTCTTCATGAACCACTGGTAGGATTGAAAAGAACGACTGAATTAAAATGACAATCAAGGAAAAAGAATCTTGAACGAACCACTGTAAGAATTCAAAAATTGAATGATGAAAGAGAATGAATCACTGGGAAGAAATAAAAGAACCAATAAGCTAGAGGAGATTTAGATGCAAACGAACAAAGAGATCATGAGCTGATTAAGGAACACTTGAACGAAGCACCGGGATAAATAGAGAACGATAACTGGAATGATGGCCTCCGGTGAATAGAAATGGAAAAACAACTCCTGAAATGCTCCGGATGGATGAAAAGAATTTGCATGACTAGAAACAATTTGATAGCATAACATCGAGCTAGGACCGCGAATCCCCTGGGGAACAGACAAGATTTAGAGGAAAAACTCTTCTTCAAATGATGACGAGAAACACCACCAAAATTACTGAGATACTCCGGGAGAAAGAAAACGAAGAGGAAGGGTTGAACCAAAGATGAAAAGAATTTGAAAGCGATCTTGGAGAAGGCATGTGACTGATGAAGCTCATTCTTACGTCACACTTGAAAAAGAATTGAGAGTAACTCCGGGAGAATTAGAAGAGTCAGGTAAGATCCTGGGAAAAAAACCTGTGGGTTTTGGCCCACTAAAAGAAAACACCGTTGGAAAGGATTGTTGAAGAGATAGATGATGCACCAGAATGATTGAAGGATTTGAATGAGGTGACAACCTCGAATTAATTGGAACACAGACGAATCTTCTGAGATATCTTCCGAACTCTGGGATGATTAAATGGTGAGAGACGAACGATCAAACGGGAATACTTGAGCTGAGGGAAAGAATATGATCAACACCGAATACTTGAATTAAGTCCACCAGAGAAGAAAAGAGATGAAGAATGCCAAACAAAAGAGAATTCGCCGGTTGAAATAATTGACGAAGGACTGAAGAGGCTCCACATGGATGAAATAGATGGTTGAAAGAGACTCAAACTCCGGGAAGAATAGGGTGGGAGGGCGGGAAAACACAGGCATCTGGAAGAGGAAAAACCGATGAATAACTTGAAGAGAAAACACCGGTTGAAATCATTGAGGAAAGAAAGCAAAGACTTCGCACGAGTAGGATGGATACTCTATTATGGACTCCGGTTCCGAGAGGAAGAAGGGTGGGAAGGTGGGAAAAGAAAAACAACTGAGGATTGAACTTGGCAACGATGAAGAGGCTCGAGTCAACTTGACGAGAAATGCACCGGATAAAAGAGCTGAGGAACAACGATCGAAAACCAACTGCGTGATCCTAAAGAAAAATTTGAAGGGGAAGAGGAGTAGTTCAAAACACCTACGTCAAGATTCCTCACCAGAGCAACGAAGGGGCTGAGGAGTAAAAAGAATTCCTACTCTCCGATATAACTAGACTCAGAAAAACAGTTTTCTTCTAGACTCGACAACGGCCAAACTACACGATCAATCAAGGGGGCTCCTAGGGTCGGTCGAGGCTCTGATTACCAACTTGCCACGCCCAATATGCGACCCTATCCAAAAGGAACTCGAAGGTCCCACCAAGGATAGACCCGCATATTGGAACGCTTTTGCAAGGTGGATATCATTACATCAACATTACATAATAGTGGGGATACATCCAATACATACAATGTCACATGAATACAACAATACAACATACAAGAACAACATCCGACTACGGATGAATCATAAACAGAAACTCAAACAATATCCACCCTGCTAGCCCAGGCTGCCGACCTGGAACCTATCCCCTGATCAAAGAAGAAGCAGAAGAAGAACTCCAAGCAAACATCGCTCTCGCGTCAAGATCATCGCATAACCTGAACCTGCAACTGTTGTTGTAGTAATCTGTGAGCCACGAGGACTCAGCAATCCCATTCCCATGGGTATCATGACTAGCAAAGCTTAATGGGAAAGGAAGGGGTAAAGTGGTGAGGTTGCAGCAGCGACTAAGCATGATATGGTGGCTAACATACGCAAATGAGAGCAAGAAGAGAAACAAAGGAGCGGTCGTGAAACTAGCAATGATCAAGAGATGATCCTGAACACCTACTTACGTCAAACATAACACAGAAACCGTGTTCACTTCCCGGACTCCGCCGAGAAGAGACCATCACGGCTACACACGTGGTTTATGGGTTTTAATTTGGATCTTGTGTCAAGTTATCTACAACCGGACATTAACAAATTCCCTTCTGCCACATAACCGTGGGCATGGCTCTCGAAAGTTTATACCCTGCAGGGGTGTCCCAACTTAGCCCATGATAAGCTCTCGCGATCAACGAAGGATATTCCTTCTCCCAGGAAGACCCGATCAGTCTCGGAATCCCGGTTTACAAGACATTTTGACAATGGTAAAACAAAACCAGCAAAGCCGCCCGATGCGCTGACAATCCCGATAGGAGCTGCACATATCTCGTTCTCAGGGCAACACCGGATGAGACTAGCTACGAGTAAAACCAGACTTCAAGTTTCCCCAAGGTGGCCCCGCAGGAAGCTCAGTTCTGACCAACACTTAGACAAGCACTGGCCCTAGGGGGGGCAAAAATAAAGATGACCCTTGGGTTGGCCGACCCAAGGGAAGGGTATAGGTGGTGGTGAGGCAAATCGTAAAACCAAGGTTGGGACTTGCTGGACAAGTTTTATTCAAAGCGAACTGTCAGGGGGGTCCCATAAATCACCCGACCGCGTTAGGAACGCAAAATCCGGGAACATAATACCGGTATGACGGAAACTAGGGCGGCAAGAGTGGAAAAAAACACCAGGCATAAGGCCGAGCCTTCCACCCATTACCAAATATATAGATGCATTAATAATATAAGAGATATTGTGATATCCCAACATAATCCTGTCCATCATGGAGAAATCTTCAACTTCACCTGCAACTAGCAACGCTATAAGAGGGTCTGAGCAAAGCGGTAACATAGCCAATCAATGGTTTGCTAGGAATGGTGTCAAAGGTTAGAGGTTCATGGTAATTTGGGAGGCTTGAAGAGCAAATGATAGGTAACGCAGCATAGCGATAGAACGAAGCAACTAGCATTAGTGAGCGCTCACGAGCTTAACGAGTATTTAACTAACCGAGCCGATCAAGAGTTTGAGCTCGTTACAATTAACGAGCTTAACGATCACGAGCTTAACGATCACGAGCTTAACGAGTCGAGTAGCTCGTTAGTCCAGCCCTATTGAGAAGGATTGAGAAGTGACATAGCGCCACCTTTAGGAAGGTCTTCAATGAGCCACCGTTAGGATTTGGAAAGAACGAATGAATTGATATGATAAACAAAGAAAAAGAATCTGAAGGAAACAACGTAAGAATTTGAAAATGACTAATGAAAGAGAATGAATCACCGGGAAGAATTAGAAAAATAAATATGCTAGAGGGAATTTAGATGCAAAAGAACGAATAGATCACGAGCTGATTAAAGAACACTTGAAAGAAGCACCGGGATAAATAGAGAACGATAACTGGAATGATGGCCTCCGGTGAAAGAAATGGAAAAACAACTCCTAACATGCTTTGGATGGGTAAGCAAAGGAATATCTGACAAATGGAATAATTCGAGACTGATAACATGAAGCTAGAACCACAAAACATCGAGAGAACGGACAAGATTTACGAGGAACTCTTCTTCGGTCTTCAAATGATGACGAGAAACACCACCAAAATTACTGAGATTCTCCAGAAGAATGAAAAGCGAAGAGGTTGAGCCAACAATGAAATGATTTGAAATCGATCTTGGAAAAGATCTGACTGATGAAATTCATACTTACGTCAAACTTTGAAAAGATTAGAGAATAGCTCCGGGGGAATTAGAAGAGTCAGGTAAGATCCTGGAAAAAGACCTGTGGGTTAGGGCCCACTAAAAGAAAACACCGTTGAAAAGGATTGTTGAAGAGGTAGATGATGCACCGGAATGATTGAAATATTTGAATGAGGTGACACCCTCGAATTAATTCGAACACAGACGAATCTCTTGAGATGTCTAGAACTCCAGAATGATTGAATGGCGAGAGGCAAACGAGCAGGGAAAACACTTGATCCAAGGAAAAGAATGTGATCAACCCGGAAAAAAAAATTCAATTGAGTGCACCGGAAAAAGAAAGGGATGAAGAATGCCAAACAAAAGAGAATTCATCGGTTGAAACAATTTGACGAAAGACTGAAGAGGCTCCGTACAAATGAAATTGATGCTCGAAACAGACTCAGGCTCCGGGAAGAAGAGGGTGGGTGGGCTGGAAAATAAAAGCAACTTGGAAGGGGGAACCGACGAATATCTTGAAAAGAAAACACCGGTTGAAATCATTGGGGAAAGAAAGCAAAGACTTCGCACGAGTAGGATGGATACTCGATTACGGACTCCGGCTCCAAGAAGAAAAAGGGAGGGCGGGTGGGAAAAAAACAAGGACAACTTCGGACAGGGAAACAACATCGATTGAAAAGAGCTGAGGATTGATCTCCCAAAGACAAAGAGGTTTGAGTCGACTTGATGAGAGATGCACCGGATAAAAGAGGATGGGCAACGAACGAAAACTAACCACGTGATCCTAAAAAAAATTGAAGGGGAAGAGGAGTAGTTCAAAACACCTACGTCAAGATTTCTCACCAGAGCGACGAAAGGGCTGAGGAGTAAAAAGAATTCCTACTCCCCGATATAACTAGACTCCGAAAAACAGTTTTCTTCTATACTCAATAACGGCCAAGATAAACGATCAATCAAGGGGGCTCCTATGGTCGGTCGAGGCTCTGATACCAACTTGTCACGCCCAATATGCGATACTATCCTAAAGAGACTCGAAGCTCCCACCAAGGATAGAACCGCATATTGATACACTTTTGCAAGGTGGATATCATTACATCAACATTACATAAAAGATGGGGATACATACAAAAGGCATACAAAGCCACACGAATACAACATCATCTTACATAAGAGCACCATCCGACTACGGATGAAACACAACCAGAAACTCAAACGACATCCACCCTGCTAGCCCAGGCTGCCGACCTGGAACCTATCCCCTGATCGAAGAAGAAGTAGAAGAAGAACTCCAAAACAAGCAAACATCGCTCTCGCCTCATGATCATCGCACAACCTATACCTGCAACTGTTGTTGTAGTAATCTGTGAGCCACGAGGACTCAGCAATCCCATTACCATGGGTATCAAGACTAGCAAAGCTTAACGGGAAAGGAAGGGGTAAAGTGGTGAGGTTGCAGCAGCGACTAAGCATGTATGGTGGCTAACATACGCAAAAGAGAGCGAGAACAGAGGAAACGGAACGGTCGTGAAGCTAGCAATGATCAAGAGGTGATCCTGAACTCCTACTTAGGTCATAACATAACCCAAAAACATGTTCATTTCCCGGACTCCGCCGAGAAGAGACCATCACGGCTACACACGCGGTTGATGCGTTTTAATTTGGATCAGGTGTCAAGTTATCTACAACCGAACGTTAACAAATTCCCATCTGCCACATAACCGCGGGCACGGCTCTCGAAAGTTTATACCCTGCATGGGTGTCCCAACTTAGCCCATGATAAGCTCTCGCAATCAATGAAGGATATTCCTTCTCCCAGGAAGACCCGATCAGTCTCGGAATCCCGGTTTACAAGACATTTCGACAATGGTAAAACAAGACCAGCAAGACCACCCACTGTGCCGACAAAACCCGATAGGAGCTGCACATATCTCATTCTCAGGGCACCCCGGATAAGCTAAGCATACAGGTACCGACGAATCCAAGTTGCCAAGGAATGGTCCCGCACGGTGCTCTAGTTTGCACCAACACTCGGAGGAGCACTGGCCCGGGGGGATAAAATAAAGATGACCCTCGAGCTCCGGAAACCCAAGGGAAAAAGGGCTAGGTGAGGCAAATGGTAAAACCAAGGTTGGGCCTTGCTGGAGGAGTTTTATTCAAAACGAACTGTCAAGGGGGTCCCATAAATCACCCAACCGCGTAAGGAACGCAAAATCCGGGAACATAACACCGGTATGATGGAAACTAGGGCGACAAGAGTGGAACAAAACACTAGGCATAAGGCCGAGTCTTCCACCCTTTACCAAGTATGTAGATGCATTAATAATATAAGAGATATTGTGATATCCCAACGTAATCCTGTCCACCATCTAGCAATCTTCAACTTCACCTACAACTAACAACGCTATAAGAGGGGCTGAGCAAAGCAGTAACATAGCCAAGCAATGGTTTGCTAGGAAGCGTGACAAGGTTAGAGGCTGACATGGCAATTTGGGAGGCATGGTAAACAAGTGATAGGTAGCGCAGTATAGCGATAGAACGAAGCAACTAGCATAGCAATGATAGTAGTGAGATCCAGGGTAGCGGTCATCTTGCCTGAAATCCCGCAAGGAAGAAGAACGAGTCCATGAAGAATATGAAACCACGAAGACAAACCAAGCATAGGCGAACGAATCCTCACGATCGCAAAGAAACGGGAACTATCGAGAAGAAGCACACAACATGGTAAACACACCACACATATACATGACATGATGCACAACAAGCATGATGCATGACAAGGCTACATGAAGCTACTCATGGCAAAAGAGGATGCATACAAGAGCAACACATCAAAGCAAAGTTAAATGAGGCCGGAAACAACCTATAACAATTCCGGTAAGTCCTCATATGCAAGTTTCGAAATTGGTCCAGAACTGAATAAACCTTATGTTCAAGTTGTTAAACAGCAAGTTAAGATGCACCAAGATGATCTACACGAAATTCTAGTCAAGTTACATATAAAGTTCATTTTATTCGGAGCTACGGCCTAGAAGATATGAGCAAAACAAGTTAAACATGGCATTGATGCTAAATACATCCAAACATCAAGCAAACACCTCAAAACAAGGATGCAACATGATAATAGGAAACTTCATGCAAAACAATCAAGTTTCATATAGAGCACACTCAAAACGGAGCAACGGTTCAGCACATACACTCTTTACAAGTTTAAAGGACAACCTGTCCAAAACAGCAATTAGGCATCTAGCAAGCATCAAAACAATAAGTTATAGCACCCCAACATAATAACAAAAGGCATCTGCATGAAGTACAGGTAAAGCATGACAAAACATGAACACTGAGCTAACTCCATAAACCACTACAACATGCTCAAAAGGACATGGCAAGATTGGAAATAATAACAGTTTCAGACTTAGCAGAATTAACATCAGGTTGCAATGTTTAGAGCTATCAAACAACAAGCTACAGGAACTTATCATGGCAAACAAAGGCATGGCATGAATCTACTAATTGCATATAACAAAAGTCCTTTACTGACCATGAGCCAAAAAGGACCAGAAGATAAAATGGCACCCATGTAAACATGGCAAATTATATGATAGATTCACACATGGCAGGAACAACAATAAGTAGGCATGTTGGTGAGCTTGAACCACTCACCACAGAGAAATACATGGCATAGCAAGGCAACCAACAGTAAGAATACATGTTTGTGAAGCTAAGCATGGCAAGAACAAGTTCATAGGGTGCATGGATCACTAACAAAGCTCATGGCAAAACTGAACTTAATGTTAACAGGCTGACAGCAACATTATTTAGCAAGTTGAGGGCAAGGTTACAACAAGTTAAAGCAGGCTATAAATGCAACCAGGGGCATGGATGGATAGAGCATGACATGTATAACAAATCATCCTTAGTGAAACATCTCCAGATTATGCATAGAATGACTTGTAGCGGCAGGTTTACATAGCAACAAAATATAACAGAATCAGCCTAGCAAAACAGTAACAACAATTACCCTACTTCACGAGCTCGATGCACTCACTACAAGACTCAAAAAATACATGGATTGCACCACTGTAAAGATGGCATGATGTAGCACAAAACAGATGTAGAGCTCATGCTCATAGGATGCACACATAAAATGCAGCAAAAATGACAAATCATCAAGTTCTAACAGTTTTGGCAGATTAACGTCACATAGCACTCTTGCAACGATGATTAGGGCATCAAGATGAACTCAAATGAACATGGCAAAATGGAATGAAATGAAGGGCATCTCATGGTGAACATTTTGACATATTACACGCACGAAACGAAGCAGTATGCATGGAGTTATGACATGACAAAAACGGCACCAGAATGCAAAAATATTTAGGGACTAAGAAGAAAAACGGGGTCAACCTTCGGTTCGCAAGGAAATCAAGGATGGCCGGAGTTCGCTGGAGTTGACGGGGAAGATGCCGGGGAGGCGGATCCGGGCCGGATCTCACTGGATCTGGCGCCAGCGGAGGCGAGGGCGAGGCCGGGCAGAGGCGGAGGCCGGCGGAGGAGCTGGAGAGGCGGGGGCGCGGACTCCGGTCGCCGGGGAAGCTCCTGCTCCGGCGAGGAGGCGACGCGCCGGCGAGGTCGAACGTCGGCGGCGGGAGGCGCGGGACCGAGGCGCGAGGCGCGGGACCGAGGCGCGAGGCGCGGGGGCGACGAGCGGCGAGGGTCGGGGCGCTCGGGCGCCTGCGGGCGCGGGCGGCAGCGGCGGGCAAGCGGCGGCGCGGGAGGCGCGGTGGACGTCGGCAGGCGGCGGGCGGGCTCGCGCGGGCCCCGGATTGGCCCCGAGGGCCGCGGCATGGAGGGACGGCGGCGGGCCACGTGGCCGGATCTGGTTGGGCGAGGGCGGCTGGCGGACTAGTCCGGCGTCGGGCGGACGCGTCCGGCGCACGGTGGAAGAAGGGGGCTAGGGTTGGACCCTAAATTTCGGAGGGAGGACTTACTTATAGATAGAGGGAGCTTGGAGAGTCCAAATGGCGCATGGTTTTCACCCACACGATCGTGATCGAACGACCGAGAGCATGGCAGGGATTTGGATGGGTTTTAGGCCACTTTGAGGGGTGTTGGGCTGCAAGACAAAAGGGGCTTTTACGGTTACCCCAGTTAACCGTTGGAGTACCAAACAGACTCCAAATGGTACGAAACTTGACAGGCGGTCTATCGGTGGTGTACCAAGGCTGCTTGGCAAACCTCGGTCCATTCCGAGAACGTTTAACATCCGCACACAAAAAGAGACAAGAGGGGAACGCCGGGGGACATAGGAGTGCTGGATTGCAAAACGGACAATAGGGAAAATGCTCGGATGCATGAGACGAACACGTATGCCAATGCGATGCACATGATGACATGATATGAAATGCAGATGATGACATGGAAAAGTGCAACACGCAAGCACATGACATGGCAAGGATGGTGAATAACTGGCGGACACCTGGCGCGTCAAATCCGGGGCGTTACAGTGGGCTTCTCCCAAAAGGTGTGTACAGCAAGGGTGATTGTGGAAATCTAAAAAGCAAAGACTCATATCATACATGACGCTCCAAGCAAAACACATATCATGTGGCGAATAAAAATATAGCTCCAAGTAAAGTTACCGATAGACGAAGACGAAAGAGTGGATGCCTTCCGGGGCATCCCCAAGCTTAGTGTTTTGGTTATCCTTGAATGTCTTGGGGTGCCATGGGAATCCCCAAGCTTAGGCTCTTGCCACTCCTTATTCCATAGCCCATCAAATTTTTACCCAAAACATGAAAACTTCACAACACAAAACTCAACAGGAAATTTCATAAGCTCTGTTAGTGCAAGAAAGAAAAACCACCGCATAAGGTATTGTAATGAACTCATTCTTTGTTTATACTGGTGTTAAACCTACTTTATTCCAACTTCTCTATGGTTCATACCCTACATACTAGCCATAGATGCATGAAAATAAGCAAACAACACACGAAAAACAGAATCTGTCAAAAACAGAACAGTCTGTAGCAATCTGTAACTCTGGAATACTTCTGGAACTTTAAAAATCCTTCCAAAATAGGAAGTCCTGGGAAATTTTTCTATTGATATACAGCAAAAAGAATCAACACAAAAGCACGTTTCTGTGAATTACTAAAATTCGTTTCGTGCTCGCAAAGTTTCTGTTTTTTAGCAGAATCAAATTAACTATCACCATAGGTTATCCTATAGGTTCGACTTGGCACAAATACTAATTAAAACATAAGAACACATCTAAACAGAATGTAGATGAAAAATTTATTACTAAACAGAAGCAAAAACAAAAACAAAGATAAAATTGGGTTGCCTCCCAACTAGCGCTATTGTTTAACGCCCCTAGCTAGGCATAAAAGCGAGGATAGATCTAAGTAGTGCCATAATAATAAGATAGATCACGAAAAATCATCTCATATTCTCTATGTTCAGCAGCAACTTTTCTTTGAGGCAAGCAAAAGTAGTCAAAAGGACTAAATTTAATGGGACAAAAGTCCCCAAGAACGATCTCAGGAGGTATGGGTTCCTCCTTTGGCCCTTCATATTGCACAACTAATTCATCATTATAAGCATTATTTTGGCAGAACTTCATGAGCCTATACTCAAGAGAGTATCCTAGCTCATTGTTTCAAAGAGCAAAATCATTATTAAGTTCAGAAATTCTATCAACTAAGACATTGGTAGGAACCTTTTTTCTAAGGTTTTCATTAAAAGCAACATAGTCCAAAGATTGAAAACGCCTAATTTCCTCTTGATCAAAGACGATCGCATCTATGGGAGGACGGCCGACGTCCACCCTGCAAAGATTTCTTTGGCCTCTTTTATTATAAATCTAAACTCATGTGCCAAAAAGATAGTGGCGGCGCGCTTAACAGAAGAATGCTCAATATTAGAAAATTGCAAGAAAATTCTTTGTATGCAAGGATGCATATGCATAAATTGTCTTTCAAGCTCAACTACAAGCATGGCGATAGCATCCGCAAGACTACTTGTTCTATGAAGAACTACGGGTGTGGCCCGCGCATTTGCGCGGCTAGATTTCATATTGTGATGTTATACATTTTTTTCGTTGCAAAATTGGTCTCAGTGTGACCTACCATTATAGTGGAGGTCTACGTAACATGATTGCAATTGTTAGAAACATTTTCATTTAGAGTTAATATTGGTTACAAATTACAAATGTTGCTAAAGTCATGGCTTACATGTAAGGCCATGGACTTCTATTAGGTCTCCAGCTTTTCATCTTGCAGTTCTAGTACCCCCAGTGTCCTATGCTTACTAAATAGGAGGATAGATATATAGTTTATATTTGAACGGGGGGAGGGGGTGAGGGAGTCCTGGACTAGGGGGTGTCCGGACAGCCGGACTATCATCGTCCGCCGGACTCCAAGACTACGAAGATACAAGATTGAAAACTCCGTCCCGTGTCCGGATGGGACTTTCCTTGGCGTGGAAGGCAAGCTTGGCGATACGGATATGTAGATCTCCTACCATTGTAACCGACTCTGTGTAACCCTAGCCTTCTCCGGTGTCTATATAAACCGGAGGGATTTAGTCCGTAGGACACAACATACATTACAACAATCATACCATAGGCTAGCTTTAGGGTTTAGCCTCCTTGATCTCGTGGTAGATCCACTCTTGTACTACCCATATCATCAATATTAATCAAGCAGGACGTAGGGTTTTACCTCCATCAAGAGGGCCCGATCCTGGGTAAAACATCGTGTACCTTGTCTCCTGTTACCATCCACCTAGACGCACAGTTCGGGAACCCTACCCGAGATCCGCCGGTTTTGACACCGACATTGGTGCTTTCATTGAGAGTTCCTCTGTGTCGTCACCGATAGGCTCGATGGCGTCTTCAATCAACAACGCTGTCCAGGGTGAGACTTTTCTCCCCGGACAGATCTTCGTATTCGGCGGCTTCGCACTGCGGGCTAATTCACTTGGCCATCTGGAGCAGATTGAAAGCTACGCCCCTGGCCGTCAGGTCAGATTTGGAAGCCTAAACTTCACGGCCGACATCTGCGGGGACTTGATCTTCGACGGGCTCGAGCCACAGCCAAGCGCACCGCACTGTTACGATGGGCATGATCTAGCTCTGCCACTGAACTGTGCCTTGGTGGCCGCACGAGAATCCGCTCCGGCCCTTAGTCCGGAGCCGATCGCCCAGGTCGAGGACCGGTGGTTGGACACCGCCTCGGGGGCTGCAACTCCTACGGTGATGGAGCCGAACACTAACCTTGTCCCTCACGAAGCTCGTGACTCCGAGGTGCCGGACTCCCTGCCGAACTCCGAACCTCCCACGCCCCTGCCAATCGAATCTGATTGGGCGCCGGTTATGGAATTCACCACCGCGGACATCTTCGAACACTCACCCTTTGGCGACATCCTAAATTCTCTAAAGCATCTCTCGCTATCCGGAGAGTCCTGGACGAATTATGGCCAGGGTGGTTGGGATACGGACGACGAAGAAATTCAGAGCCCACCCACCACCCACTTTGTAGCCACTGTCGACGATCTAACCGACATGCTAGACTACGACTCCGAAGACATCGACGCTACGGACGATGATGCCGGAGACGAACAGGAACCAGCGCCTACAGGGCACTGGAAGACCACCTCGTCATACGACATATACATGGTGGACACCCCAAAAGACGGGGACGGCGAAGAAGCAGCGGAGGGAGATTCCTTAAAGAAACAGCCCAAGCGCCGGCGTCAGCGGCGCCGCTCTAAATCCCGCCACAGCAAGAATGGAGATTCCGGCACAGGTGATAATAATACCCCAGAGAGTGCCGAAGACAATCCCCTCCAGCAAGACTCAGCGCAGGAGGATCCAGAAGCAAGCCCTCACGAGAGGGCGGCAGACGAAGAGGTTGAGGAATATAACTGTATACCTCCCTCCGAAAACGAGGCAAGCCTCAACGACGACGAATTCGTCGTGCCCGAGGATCCGGTCGAACAAGAGCGTTTTAAACGCAGGCTTATCGCCACGGCAAATAGCCTAAAGAAAAAGCAGCAGCAGCTTCAAGCTGATCAGGACCTGCTAGCCGATCGATGGACCGAGGTCCTCGCGGCCGAAGAGTATAAACTCGAACGCCCCTCCAAAAGCTACCCAAGACGCAAGTTGCTCCCCCGATTAGAGGAGGAAGCATACATACCTTCATCACCAGCGCACGATATGGCCGACCGACCACCCCGTGGTCGCGACAGAGAGGTATCCAGGCCCTCCACCAAGACCGTACCCCGGCATCGCTCCAAAAGTACGAAGCCAAGAGGGAACGCGCCGGACTTGTGAGACATATTGGAGGACAAAGCAAGGCAATCCAGATCCATATACGGATCACGTGGGCGCCCCACGACCCACGACGAATACCGTCGCGCCGGATACAACAACCCCGGCCGGGCCAAACACAGCAGACAACGCTCTCTCGAGCTACGTCATGATATTGCTCAATATAGAGGCGCCGCACACCCGCTATGCTTCACTGACGATGTAATGGATCATCAAATCCCTGAAGGGTTCAAACCTGTAAACATCGAATCCTACGATGGCACAACAGACCCCGCGGTTTGGATCGAAGATTATCTCCTTCACATCCATATGGCCCGCGGCGACGATCTCCATGCCATCAAGTATCTCCCACTCAAGCTTAAAGGACCAGCTCGGCATTGGCTTAACAACTTGCCCGCAGAGTCAATTGGGTGTTGGGAAGACCTGGAAGCCGCATTCCTCGACAACTTCCAGGGCACGTATGTGCGGCCACCAGACGCCGATGACCTAAGCCACATAATTCAGCAGCCAAACGAATCGGCCAGACAATTATGGACACGGTTCTTGACAAAGAAAAACCAAATCATCGACTGTCCGGATGCAGAGGCCCTCGCAGCCTTCAAACATAACATCCACGACGAGTGGCTAGCCCGGCACCTGGGACAGGAAAAGCCGAAATCCGTGGCAGCCCTCACATCATTAATGACCCGCTTTTGCGCGGGAGAGGATAGCTGGCTAGCCCGCAGCAACAACCTCAGTAAAAATTCTGGCAGTCTGGATACTAAGGACCATAATGGCAGGTTGCGTCGAAGCAAAAATAAACGCCGCATTAACGGCGACGACAAGGAGGATACGGCAGTCAACGCCGGATTCCGAGGCTCTAAACCCGGTCAGCGGAAGAAGCCATTCAAAAGAACCACTCCGGGTCCGTCCAATTTGGACCGAATACTCGACCGCTTAAGCTAGATACATGGCACCCCTAAAAAGCCAACTAATCACACCAACAGAGATTGCTGGGTGTTCAAGCAGGCAGGCAAGTTAATTGCCGAAAACAACGACAAGGGGCTAAACAACGACGACGAGGAAGAGACCCGACCGCCGAACAATAGAGGACAGAAGGGTTTCCCCCTACAAGTGCGGACGGTGAACATGATTTACGCAACCCATATACCCAAGAGGGAGCGGAAGCGTGCACTAAGGGACGTATACACGATGGAGCCAGTCGCCCCGAAGTTCAATCCATGGTCCTCTTGTCCGATCACTATCGATCGAAGAGACCATCCGACCAGCATCCTCCATGGCGGATTCGCCGCATTGGTTTTAGACCCAATCATTGATGGATTTCACCTCACGAGAGTCCTGATGGACGGCGGCAGTAGCCTGAACCTGCTTTATCAGGATACAGTGCGCAAGATGGGCATAGACCCCTCAAGGATTAAACCTACAAAGACAATCTTTAAAGGCGTCATACCAGGTGTGGAGGCCAATTGTACAGGCTCAGTCACACTGGAAGTGGTCTTCGGATCCCCGGATAATTTTCGGAGCGAGGAGTTAATCTTCGACATAGTCCCATTTCGCAGCGGCTATCACGCTCTGCTCGGACGAACCGCGTTTGCAAAGTTCAACGCGGTGACGCATTATGCATACCTCAAGTTCAAGATGCCAGGCCCTCGTGGAGTCATCACGGTCAACGGAAATATGGACCGCTCCCTCCGAACAGAGGAACATATAGCGGCTCTCCCGGCAGAAGTACAGAGCAGCCTTCTAAGGCAATTTTCGAGTCCGGCCGTTAAACGGCCGGATACAGCCAAACGCGCCCGAAGCAACACCAACCAAGACCACCTGGCACGATCCGAGCACGCGTAGCAATGCGGCCCTAACCCCCACACTCGCATGATTGCAAGAACAACCCGCCGCGTACATCATTACGCTTTGGAGATACCATGGGCGTAGGGGAAGGGGCACGACCACAATGGACCCAGAGTGCGGCTCGACCACACTAGGGGCTCGCAAGTGTGTCACTCTTTCTTATTATTATTTTCCTTCTTTGTATACACAGGACTCCATTAGCTAGAGGCCCTGTCCGGCGGTGAACCTGCCGAACTCATGATGCAACAGCCGGGGAAGAAAGAATGCGGCGACGAACACTCAGGTGGTCTCAATTACGAGCATTAAATTTGATTATATACACCAAGTCCGCAGCCCATCCCGGGAGGGGGACATGTTTAACTAGTCCAAAACCCTTGCTTACCGCACTATTTGTATCAGTCTGCACTCATAGCAGACTTCCTTTAATAAATGATGCAGCACTTTTTCGCCTGTTATTACATATATATGTTCATTACATGACATCTCGCACCCGTATATTTTGATACGGCCTAATACACCAGCGGCTTATGTTCCCCACATTATGGTGTGATAAGTCCGAACACTTTCACAAGTGCGGCACCCCGAACTTATAACATTATATGAATCGGCTCCGAATCATGTCTTGGGTCAATAGTTGGGTTTGCCCGGCTCCCACGTTTTGGTGCCTTACGTTCCGTTCCGTCGGCTAAGGTGGCACTGAGAGAACCACTGCGATTGCGCCCCGGTTGAGCTGGGCGAGCGCCTCAGTGGAGAAAGCTAAAACTGACTGGCATCATAAGGCGAGAGACTGGTCGCTGTTCGAGAGGTCTTTTCGGGTCCTTAAAGACTCACGCCGCTTCGAGCGAAGTTCCGGATAATGTCCGACGAAGGCGTGGATAGCGCCCCAAATTCGGTCTTCCGAATACTAGGGGCTTCGCCGAAATTTAAAATTATAGAATTCTATGGCTAAGTGAGAGTGTTCAAGCATTATAAGTCCGGTTGCCTTGTTTGTTGTGTTGAGCGCTTCCCTAGATGGACCCAAAAATGGGAACAAGAGTGCTCAGGTTCTCCCGAACACCCCAGCACTTGCGGCTTGGGGGCTGAAGCCAATGACTTGCCATCTCTCAGATTTTATAAACGGCCGCACAGAAGGTAATATTTTAAATTAAACAAGCGTTGCTTCAAGCGCACATGAACAAAGTTTTCAGCGCACAGGATAATACACAGCGAGTTCACTCAAAAATTACATCTCTAGGGCATTCGTCCGCAATATCGCGGGCTCCCTTCAGGACAGTTTTATAATACATTTCGATACTCCTTGCCTAGTGGCGGCGGGTCAGTAAGAAGCCTCTCCGCATCCAGCCTGCCCCAGTGCACCTTTGTGCGTGCAAGGGCCCAACGAGCACCTTCAATACAGGCGGAGCGCTTGATGACCTCCACCCAGGGGCACGCATCCACCAGCCGCCACACGAGGCCGAAGTAGCTCCCAGGCATGGCCTGTCTAGGCCACAGCCGGACTATAAGGCCCTTCATGGCCTCCTCAGCTACCTTGTGGAGTTCGACCAGTTGCTTCAGCTGGTCGCTTGGGGGCACCGGATGGCCGGCCTCAGCATACTGAGACCAGAAGACCTTCTCTGTTGAGCTGCCCTCCTCGCCACGGTAGAATGCGGCGGCATCGGACACACTACACGGCAGATCTGCAAACGCCCCTGGAGAGCTTCGAACGCGGGTAAGTGTCAGGTAGTTTACATTAACATGCTTGCTTTGCATTGAAAATGCCTTACCCGCCGCTATCTTCTTCACATCTTCAACCTCCTGAAGGGCCTTATGGGCCTCGGCCTTGGAGGACTTGGCACTTTCGAGAGCCGAGGCAAGCTCGGACTCTCAAGTCTTGGAGTCGCGCTCCAAGCTCTCATGCTTCTTCATGAGAGCCTGGAGCTCTTGCCGCACTTCTGCCACATGTCCCTCCTGGTTTTCTCGCTCTGCCCGTTCCGCGGCCGCACTGTGTTCGGCCGCGGATACAGCCCCCTTCAGGGCTGCCACCTTGTTTGCGGCCCCTGCAATACCCATATTATCCTTGTTAATTTTATTGCGACCAAAATCCTTTTCTGTAAGGTAACAATTCAAAGTGGTGCTACCACCTTCTTTGTCCTCGAGCTGCCTCTTGGCATGGCTGAGCTCTCGCTCGGACCGCTCGAGATCTTGCTTTAATGTAATAACCTCCGCAGTTAGTGCGGCAGAGGTCAGCAGCACAAACTGCAAACCCATATTGACATAATTTATTAGCAACCTGCGAATATCTTTTTAGATCCTCAGTCCGGCTTTTCTTTCTAAACACCGAACCGAGCATCAGGGGCTACTGTCTATGCGGTATTACATTACACAATTTTAACTTCTTACCTGAAAGCCTATTAAAAGGCTACTGCAGGCTTCGGTCAGCCCGCTCTTGGCGAGCTGGACCTTCTGAATCACCGCACTAATAACAGTGCGGTGTTCTTCCTCGATGGAAGCGCCTTTGAGCGCCTCCAACAAGTTGTCCGGCGCCTCCAGTTGGACGGAGGCCGCCGGCGTCACGGTCTTGCCCTTCTTTCAAAGGGGCCGCCTGCCGGACTCTGGAACCACTGCAGGTTCTGACGTAGAGTCCGGCGCAAAGTCCGGGAAGCTGCCTTGCGGCGCCTCCGGAGCCTCCTCCTAATGGGTCCCTTTCTGGGATCCCACCTTGGCGTCCTCATCGGCGCGGGGGGTAGAGGCAGTCAGAAGTGAATCCACATCCGACGGGGCCAATGACCCGCTCGATGAAGCAGGGAGATCATCATCGGCCGGACTGCGGGCAGTTTGCGGCATTAGTAGGACACTATGTGGCACGACAGAAATTGCATATCAGGGATCCGGATACTTACGATCTCGCCGGAGGCCTGACCCTTGAAGGCCACTCCTCGTCGCCAACGTTGGTGTTGGCGGAGCTGTCCGGGGGAATAGTTCTCCCCTTTTGGACCCTTCGGCCTCCCCTGTTGGGGAAGCCTTCCTCTTCCTCTCTCCCTCCACCGGGAGAGAGTCTTCTTCCTCCTCCTCATCTTCAGGGGAGGAGTCTGCCTCGTCATCGGACGCCTGATTACGGGAACTCTTTCGAGTGCCCGTGGCCACCTTCTTGGCCTTCTTCTCCGGCACCACGTGCGGTGCCGGAACCAGCAGCCACGCTAGACGGGCATCCACTGGGTCTTCTGGCATGGGAGCCGGGCAGATGAGCTGCTCGGCCTTCTTCATCCATTCCTGTCAAAGGAAAAGGGAGATTGAAACCCTCTCAGAATCAATCTATTTACAAGAAGTGTCCCGTAAAGGGGTAGAATCACTTACCTCGTCAGCCGGATGCTGCGAGTGAAATCCGCGATCTTCCGTCGCGGATGCGGGGGCCTCGGCGCCCTTAAACAGCACCCTCCAGGCGCCTTCGTACGTCGTGTCGAAGAGCCCGCTTAGCGCCTGGTGCTGTTCTGGATCGAACTCCCACAGATTGAATGACTGTTCTTGGCATGGGAGGATCCGGCGGACGAGCATGACTTGGACCAGGTCAACGAGCCTGAGCTTCTTGTTCACCAGCTTCTGGATACAGGCTCGGAGTCCCGTCAGCTCCTTCGGATTACCCCACAGCAAGCCCTTCTCTTTCCAGGAGGTGAGCTGCGTAGGGATACCAGGTCTAAACTCGGGGGCCGCCGCCCACGTAGGGTCGCGCGGCTCGGTGATATAGAACCACCCCGATTGCCACCCCTTGACGGAGTCCACGAAGGCCCCTCCGAACCAGAGGACGTTGGGCATCTTGCCCAACATGGCGCCTCCGCACTCCGCCTGTGTGCCCTTCACTACCTTCGGCTTGACGTTGAAGGTCTTGAGCCACAAGCCGAAGTGGGACCGGATGCAGAGGAGGGCCTCACACACGAAGATGAACGCCGAGATGTTGAGGATGAAGTTCGGCGCCAGATCATGGAAATCCAGGCCGTAGTAGAACATGAGCCCCCGGACAAAGGGGTGAAGTGGAAAGCCCAGTCCGCGGAGGAAGTGGGGAAGGAAAACGACCCTCTCATGGGGCCCGGGGGTAGGGATGAGCTGCCCCTCGTCGGGCAGCCGGTGCGCGATATCGCCAGAAAGGTATCCGGCGCTGCGCAGCTTGGTGATGTGCTCCTCCTTGACGGTGGAAGCCAACCATTTGCCTCCCCCTCCGGACATGGTCGGGGAAGGTTAAGACGAGATGCGTGAGCTTGGGCGTTGGAGCTTGAGTGCGCGGAGATGGATAAGCAAAGGAGGAAGAAGGCGTGGGTGAAAAGGTGAATCCTTATCCCTTATATATAGGCGGGCGAAGACTATGCGCCCCCCACCAGCCTGGTAAAACTCACTTATCTCCCAAGCGCCACCATCAATGGCGCGGTTGGTTTACCCACGTCCGTATTGATGAGAATCCCGGAATAAGGGGAACACAATCTCGGCTTCAACAAGACGTGCCATGGAAACCGCTTCGCTAAACGTGCTGAGGTGATATAATAAAAAATGATTCAAGTAAAGGCTTGGTAGCGGTGTGATGTCATGCCGCAAAATACGTCAGCAGATTGGACTTGTGTACATTTTATTCTCTCTACGGTGGAATGTGGAATTTATTTTGCAGAGCCGGACACTATCCTGGTGTTCATGATCTTCTCTGGATTATTCAAAGGAGGAACCCGCCTTGCAATGCCGAACATTATGCGCGCCGGACTTATTGTCATTGAAGCCTGGTTCAGGGGCTACTGAGGGAGTCCTGGACTAGGGGGTGTCCGGACAGCCGGACTATCATCGTCCGCCGGACTCCAAGACTACGAAGATACAAGATTGAAGACTCCGTCCCGTGTCCGGATGGGACTTTCCTTGGCGTGGAAGGCAAGCTTGGCAATATGGATATGTAGATCTCCTACCATAGTAACCGACTCTGTGTAACCCTAGCCTTCTCCGGTGCCTTGCTACCCCTGCTGTCACTGGGAAAGGACACCGCAAGATTGAACCCAAAGCTAAGCACTTCTCCCATTGCAAGAAAGATCAATCTGGTAGGCCAAACCGAACTGATAATTCAAAGAGACTTGCAAAGATAACTTAATCACACATAAAAGAATTCAGAGAAGATTCAAATATTTCTCATAGATAAACTTGATCATAAACCCACAATTCATCGAATCTCAACAAACACACCGCAAAAGGAGCTACATCGAATAGATCTCCAAGAAGACCGAGGAGAACATTGTATTGAGATTCAAAGAGAGAGAAGAAGCCATCTAGCTAATAACTATGGACCCGAAGGTCTGTGGTAAGCTACTCACAACTCATCGGAAGGGCCTTGGAGATGATGTAGAGGCCCTCCATGGCCGATTCCCCCTTCGGCGGAGCACCGACGAAGGCTCCAAGATGGGATCTCGCGGGTACAGAAGGTTACGGCGGTGGAAATAGTTTTTCGTGGTCGCTTCTGATATTTTCGGGGTACATGGGTATATATAGGAGGAAGAAGTAGGTCGGTGGACGCTCGAGGGGCCCACGAGGGTGGGGGTGTTGGGGAACGTAGTAATTTCAAAAAAATTCCTACGCACACGCAAGATCATGGTGATGCATAGCAACGAGAGGGGAGAGTGTGTCCACGTACCCTCCTAGACCGGAAGCGGAAGCGTTAGCACAACGCGGTTGATGTAGTCGTACGTCTTCACGACCTGACCGATCAAGCACCAAAAGCACGACACCTACGAGTTCTTGCACACGTTCAGCTCGATGACGTCCCTCGAACTCCGATCCAGCCAAGTGTCGAGGAAGAGTTCCGTCAACACAAAGGCGTGGTGACGATGATGATGTTCTACCAACGCAGGGCTTCGCCTAAGCACCGCTACGATATTATTGAGGAGGACTATGGTGGAGGAGGGCACCGCACATGGCTAAGAGATCAATGATCAATTTTTGTGTCTATGGGGTGCCCCTCTCCCCCGTATATAAAGGAGTGGAGGAGAGGGCCGGCCAAGGGGATAGGCGCGCCCAAGGGGGGGAGTCCTACTCCCACCGGGAGTAGGACTCCTCCCTGTCCTATTTGGAGGAGGGGGCCGGCCAAGGGGATAGGCGCGCCCCCTCCCTTGCTCCTTTCCCCTCCTTTCCACTATGGCCCATTAAGGCCCATATACCCCCCGGAGCTCCGCTATTGTCCCAATCACTCCCGAAACCTTTCCGGTGTCCAAATATAGTCGTCCAATATATTGATCTTCATGTCTCGACCATTTCGAGACTCGTCGTCATGGCTGTGATCACATCCGGGACTCCGAACAACCTTTGGTACATCAAAACACATAAACTCATAATATAACTATCATCTAACTTTAAGCATGCGGACCCTACGTGTTCGAGAACTATGTAGACATGACCGAGACACGTCTCCGGCCAATAACCAATAGCGGAACCTGGATGCTCATATTGGCTCCTACATATTCTATGAAGATCTTTATCGGTCAAACCGCATAACAACATACGTTGTTCCTTTTGTCATCGGTATGTTACTTTCCCGAGGTTCGATTGTCAGTATCTCAATACCTAGTTCAATCTCGTTACCGGCAAGTCTCTTTACTCGTTACGTAATGCATCATCCTGTAACTAACTCATTAGCTACATTGCTTGCAAGGCTTATAGTGATGTGCATTACCGCGAGGGCCCAGAGATACCTCTCCGACAATCGAAGTGACAAATCCTAATCTCGAAACACGTCAACTCGACAAGTACCTTTGGAGACACCTGTAGAGCACCTTTATAATCACCCAGTTACGTTATGACATTTGGTAGCACACAAAGTGTTCCTCCAGTAAGCGGGAGTTACATAATCACATAGTCATAGGAACATGTATAAGTCATGAAGAAAGCAATAGAAACATACTAAACGATCAAGTGCTAAGCTAACAGAATGGGTCAAGTCAATCACATCATTCTCCTAATGATGTGATCCTGTTAATCAAATGGCAACTCATGTCTATGGTTAGGAAACTTAACCATCTTTGATTCACGAGCTAGTCAAGTAGAGGCATACTAGTGACACTATGTTTGTCTATGTATTCACACATGTATTATGTTTCTGGGTAATACAATTCTAGCATGAATAATAAACATTTATCACAATATGAGGAAATAAATAATAACTTTATTATTGCCTCTAGGGCATATTTCCTCCAGTCTCCCACTTGCACTAGAGTCAATAATCTAGATTATACAGTAATGATTCTAACACCCATGGATCCTTGGTGCTGATCATGTTTTGCTCGTGGAAGAGGCTTAGTCAACGGGTCTGCAACATTCAGATCTGTATGTATATTGCGAATCTCTATGTCTCCCACCTGGACTTGGTCCCAGATGGAATTGAAGCATCTCTTGATGTTCTTGGTTCTCTTGTGAAATCTGGATTTCTTTGTCAAGGCAATTGCACCAGTATTGTCACAAAAGATTTTCATTGGACCCGATGCACTAGGTATGACACCTAGATCAGATATGAACTCCTTCATCCAGACTCCTTCATTTGCTGCTTCCGAAGCAGCTATGTACTCCGCTTCACATTTAGATCCCGCTACGACGCTTTGTTTAGAACTGCACCAACTGACAACTCCTCCGTTCAATATAAACACGTATCCGGTTTGCGATTTAGAATCATCCGGATCAGTGTCAAAACTTGCATCGACGTAACAATTTACGACTAGCTCTTTGTCACCTCCATAAACGAGAAACATATCCTTAGTCCTTTTCAGGTATTTCAAGATGTTCTTGACCGCTGTCCAATGATCCACTCTTGGATTACAATGGTACCTCCCAGCTAAACTAATAGCAAGGCACACATCAGGTCTGGTACACAACATTGCATACATGATAGAGCCTATGGCAAGCATAGGGAACTTCTTTCATTTTCTCTCTATCTTCTGCAGTGGTCGGGCATTGAGTCTGACTCAATTTCACACCTTGTATTACACGCAAGAACCCTTTCTTTGCTTGATCCATTTTGAACTTTTTAAAACTTTATCAAGGTATGTACTTTGTGAAAGTCCAATTAAGAGTCTTGATCTATCTCTATAGATCTTGATGCCCAATATGTAAGAAGCGTCACCGAGGTCTTTCATTGAAAAACTTTTATTCAAGTATCCTGTTATGCTAGCAGAAATTCTACATCATTTCCAATCAATAATATGTTTTCCACATATAATATTAGAAATGCTACAGAGCTCCCACTCACTTTCTTGTAAATACAGACTTCTCCAAAAGTCTGTATAAAACCATATGCTTTGATCACACTATAAAAGCGTTTATTCCAACTCCGAGAGGCTTGCACCAGTCCATAAATGGATTGCTAGAGCTTGCACACTTTGTTAGCATCCTTTGGATCGATAAAACCTTCTGGTTGCATCATATACAACTCTTCTTCTAGAAATCCATTCAGGAATGCAGTTTTTACATCCATTTGCCAAATTTCATAATCATAAAATGCGGCAACTTCTAACATGATTCGACAGACATAAGCATCGCTATGGGTGAGAAAGTCTCATCGTAGTCATCCCCTTGAACTTGTTGAAAACCTTTCACAACAATTCGAGCTTTGTAGACAGTAACATTACCATCAGCGTTAGTCTTATTCTTAAAGATCCATTTATTCTCGATGGCTTGCTGATCATCAGGCAAGTCAACCAAAGTCCACACTTTGTTCTCATACATGGAACCCATCTCAGATTTCATGGCCTCAAGCAATTTTGCGGAATTTGGGCTCATCATCGCTTCCTCATAGTTCGTAGGTTCGCCATGGTCAAGTAACATGACCTCCAGAATAGGATTACCGTACCACTCTGGTGCGGATCTTACTCTAGTTTACCTACGAGGTACTGTAGTAACTTGATCCGAAGTTTCATGATCAACATCATTAGCTTCCTCACTTATTGGTGTAGTCGTCACAGGAAACGGTTTCTGTGATAAACTATTTTCCAATAAAGGAGCAGGTACAGTTATCTCATCAAGTTCTACTTTCCTCCCACTCACTTCTTTCGAGAGAAACTCCTTCTCTAGAAAGGATCCATTTTTGGCAACAAATGTCTTGCCTTTGGATCTGTGATAGAAGGTGTACCCAACAGTTTCCTTTGGGTATCCGATGAAGACACATTTCTCCGATTTGGGTTCGAGCTTATCCGGTTGAAGCTTTTTTACATAAGCATCGCAGCCCCAAACTTTAAGAAATGACAACTTTGGTTTCTTGCCAAACCACAGTTCATAAGGCGTCATCTCAAAAGATTTTTATGGTGACCTGTTTAACGTGAATGCGGCCATCTCTAAAGCATAACCCCAAAACGATAGCGGTAAATCAGTAAGAGACATCATAGATCGCACCATATCTAGTAAAGTACAATTACGACGTTCGGACACACCATTACACTGTGGTGTTCCGGGTGGCTTGAGTTGCGAAACTATTCTGCATTGCTTCAAATGTAAACCAAACTCGTAACTCAAATATTCCCCTCCACGATCAGATCGTAGAAACTTTATTTTCTTGTTATGATGATTTTCAACTTCACTCTGAAATTCTTTGAACTTTTCAAATGTGTCAGACTTATGTTTCATTAAGTAGATATACCCATATCTTCTCAAATCATCTGTGAAGGTGAGAAAATAACGATACCCGCCATGAGCGTCAATATTCATTGGACCACATACATCAGTATGTATGATTTCCAACAAATCAGTTGCTCGCTCCATAGTTCTAGAGAACGGCGTTTTAGTCATCTTGCCCACGAGGCATAGTTCGCAAGTACCAAGTGATTCATAATCAAGTGATTCCAAAAGTCAATCAATATGTAGTTTCTTCATGCGCTTTACACCAATATGACCTAAACGGCAGTGCCACAAATAAGTTGCACTATCATTATCAACTCTGCATCTTTTGGCTTCAACATTATGAATATGTGTATCACTACTATCGAGATTCATTAAAAATAGACCACTCTATAAGGGTGCATGACCATAAAAGATATTACTCATATAAACAGAACAACCATTATTCTCAGATTTAAATGAATAACCGTCTCACATCAAACAAGATCCAGATATAATGTTCATGCTCAACGCTGGCACCAAATAACAATTATTTAGGTCTAAAACTAATCCCGAAGGTAGATGTAGAGATAGCGTGCCGACGGCGATCACCTCGACTTAGGAAGCATTTCCCACGCGCATCATCACCTCGTCCTTAGCCAGTATCCGCTTAATCCATAGTCCCTGTTTCGAGTTGCAAATATTAGCAACATAACCAGTATCAAATACCCAGGTGCTACTGCGAGCTCTGGTAAGGTACACATCAATAACATGTATATCACATATACCTTTGTTCACTTTGCCATCCTTCTTATCTGCCAAATACTTGGGGCAGTTCCGCTTTAAGTGATCAGTCTGCTTGCAGTAGAAGAACTCAGTCTCAGGCTTAGGTCAATACTTGGGTTTGTTCTCTTGAGCAGCAACTTGTTTGCTGTTCTTCTTGAAGTTCCCTTCTTTTTCCCTTTTCCCTTTTTCTTGAAACTGGTGGTCTTATTGACCATCAACACTTGATGCTCCTTTTTTATTTCTACCTCCACAGCCTTTAGCATCGCGAAGAGCTCGGGAATTGTCTTATCCATCCCTTGCAAATTATAGTTCATCACGAAGCTCTTGTAGCTTGGTGGCAGTGATTGAAGAATTCTATCAATGACGCTATCATTCGGAAGATTAACTCCCAGTTGAATCAAGTGATTGTTATACCCAGAAATTCTGAGTATATGCTCACTGACAGAACTATTCTCCTCCATCTTGCAGCTGTAGAACTTATTGGAGACTTCATATCTCTCAATTCGGGCATTTGCTTGAAATATTAACTTCAACTCCTGGGACATCTCATATGCTCCATGACGTTCAAAACATCGTCGAAGTCCCAGTTCTAAGCCATAAAGCATGGCACACTGAACTATCGAGTAGTCATCAGCTTTGCTCTGCTAGACATTCATCACATCTGGTGTTGCTCCTGCAGCAGGTTTGGCACCTAGTGGTGCTTCCAGGATGTAATTATTCTGTGCAGCAATGAGTATAATCCTCAAGTTATGGACCAAGTCCGTGTAATTGCTACCATCATCTTTCAGCTTTGCTTTCTCAAGGAACGCATTAAAATTTAATGGAACAACAGCACGAGCCATCTATCTACAACAAACATAGACAAGCAAAATACTACCAGGTACTAAGTTGATGATAAATTTAAGTTCAATTAATCATATTACTTAAGAACTCCCACTTAGATAGACATCCCTCTAATCATCTAAGTGATCACGTGAGCCAAATCAACTAAACCATAACCGATCATCACGTGAAATGAGGTAGTTTTCAATGGCGAACATCACTATGTTGATCATATCTACTATATGATTCACGCTCAACCTTTCGGTCTCAGTGTTCCCAGGCCATATCTGCATATGCTAGGCTCGTCAAGTTTAACCTGAGTATTCTGCGTGTGCAAAACTGGCTTGCACCCGTTGTAGATGGATGTAGAGCTTATCACACCCGATCATCACGTGGTGTCTGGGCACGACGAACTTTGGCAACAGTGCATACTCCGAGAGAACACTTTTATCTTGAAATTTAGTGAGAGATCATCTTATAATGCTACCGTCAATCAAAGGAAGATAAGATGCATAAAAGATAAACATCACATGCAATCAATATAAGTGATATGATATGGCTATCATCATCTTGTGCTTGTGATCTCCATCTCCGATGCACCATCATGATCACCATCATCACCGGCGCGACACCTTGATCTCCATCGTAGAATCGTTGCCGTCTCGCCAACTATTGCTTCTACGACTATCGCTATAGCTTAGTGATAAAGTAAAACAATTACAGGGTGATTGCATTGCATACAATAAAGTGACAACCATATGGCTCCTGCTAGTTGCTGATAACTCGGTTACAGAACATGATCATCTCATACAATAAAATATAGCATCATGCCTTGACCATATCACATCACAACATGCCCTGCAAAAACAAGTTAGACGTCCTCTACTTTGTTCTTGCAAGTTTTACGTGGCTGCTACGGGCTAAGCAAGAACCGTTCTTACCTATGCATCAAAACCACAACGATATTTCGTCAAGTTTAACCTTCTCAAGGACCGGGCATAGCCACACTCAGTTCAACTAAAGTTGGAGAAACTGACACCCGCCAGCCACCTGTGTGCAAAGCACGTTGGTAGAACCAGTCTCGCATAACTGCACGCGTAATGTCATTCCGGGCCGCTTCATCCAACAATACCACCAAACCAAAGTATGACATGCTGGTAAGCAGTATGACTTGTATCGCCCACATCTCACTTGTGTTCTACTCGTGCATATAACATCAACGCATAAAACCTAGGCTCGGATACCACTATTGGGGAACGTAGTAATTTCAAGAAAATTCCTACGCACACGCAAGATCATGGTGATGCATAGCAACGAGAGGGGAGAGTGTGTCCATGTACCCTCGTAGACCGAAAGCGGAAGCGTTAGCACAACATAGTTGATGTAGTCATACGTCTTCACGGCCTGACCGATCAAGCACCAAAAGCATGACACCTCCAAGTTCTTGCACACGTTTAGCTCGATGACGTCCCTCGAACTCCGATCCAGCCGAGTGTCGAGGGAGACTCCCGTCAGCACGACGGTGTGGTGACGATGATGATGTTCTACCGACGCGGTGCTTTGCCTAAGGACCACTACGATATTATCGAGGAGGACTATGGTGGAGGGGGCACCGCACATGGCTAAGAGATCAATGATCAATTGTTATCGATGGCGTGCCCCCCTCCCCTGTATATAAAGGAGTGAAGGAGGGTGCCGGCCAAGGGGAGAGGCGCGCCCAAGGGGGGGAGTCCTACTCCCACCAGGAGTAGGACTCCTCCCTTTCCGATTTGGAGAGGGAGAGGGAAGGAAGAGGAAGGAGGGAGGAAGGAAAGAGGGGGGGGGGGGCGGCCCCCTCCCAATTCGGATTGGGCTTGGGGAGGGGCGCCCCCTCCCTTGCTCCTTTCTCCTTCTTTACACTAAGGCCCATTAAGGCCCATATACCTCCCGGGGGGTTCCGATAACCTCCCGGAGCTCCGGTATTGTCCCAATCTCACCCGGAACCTTTCCGGTGTCCAAATATAGTCTTCTAATATATCAATCTTCATGTATCGACCATTTCGAGACTCCTCGTGATGTCCGTGATCACATCCGGGACTCCGAACAACCTTCGGTACATCAAAACACATAAACTCATAATATAACTGTCATCTAACTTTAAGCGTGCGGACCCTACGGGTTCGAGAACTATGTAGACATGACCGAGACACGTCTCCGGTCAATAACCAATAGCGGAAACTGGATGCTCATATTGGTTCCTACATATTCTACGAAGATCTTTATCGGCCAAACCGCATAACAACATACGTTGTTCCCTTTGTCATCGGTATGTTACTTACCCGAGATTCGATCGTCGGTATATCAATACCTAGTTCAATCTCGTTACCGGCAAGTGTCTTTACTCGTTACGTAATGCATCATCCCGTAACTAACTCATTAGCTACATTGCTTGGAAGGTTTATAGTGATGTGCATTACCGAGAGGGAACAGAGATACATCTCCGACAATCGGAGTGACAAATCCTAATCTCAAAATACGTCAACTCAACAAGTACCTTTGGAGACACCTGTAGAGCACCTTTATAATCACCCAATTACATTGTGACGTTTGGTAGCACACAAAGTGTTCCTCCGGTAAGCGGGAGTTACATAATCTCATAGTCATAGGAACATGTATAAGTCATGAAGAAAGCACTAGCAACATACTAAATTATCAAGTCCTAAGCTAACGGAATGGGTCAAGTCAATCACATCATTCTCCTAATGATGTGATCCTGTTAATCAAATGACAACTCATGTCTATGGTTAGAAAACTTAACCATCTTTGATTCACGAGCTAGTCAAGTAGAGGCATACTAGTGACACTATTATTGTCTTTGTATTCACACATGTATTATGTTTCCGGGTAATACAGTTCTAGCATGAATAATAAACATTTATCATGGTATGAGGAAATAAATAATAACTTTATTATTGCCTCTAGGGCATATTTCCTTCAGGGGGCGCACCCACCTGTAGGGTGCACGCCGGGCACCCTCCTGGCCGCCTCCCTTGTTTCTTGACTTCCACTCCATGTCCTCTGGATCACGTTTGTTCCAAAAAGATCGCTCCCGAAGGTTTCATTCTGTTTGGACTCCATTTGATATTCCTTTTCTTCAAAACACTGAAATAGGCAAAAAAACAGTAATTCGGGTTGGGCCTCCGGTTAGTAGGTTAGTCCCAAAAATGATATATAAGTGTAAAGTAAAGCCCATAAACATAAAAAACGGGTAATATAATAGCATGGAACAATAAAATATTATAGATATGTTGGAGACGTATCAATGTCATACTTTGATTCGGCGGTATTGTTGGATGAAGCGACCCAGACTGACATTACACGTATGCTTACGGGAGACTGGTTCGACCGACGTGCTTCGCACACAGGTGGCTAGTGGGTGTGTGTTTCTCTAGCTTTAGTTGAATCGAGTGTGGCTACGCCCGGTCCTTGTTGAGGGTTAAAACAACACACTTGACGAAAAATCTTTTGTGGTTTTTGATGCGTTGGTAAGAACGGTTCTTGCTAAGCTCGTAGCATCCACGTAAAACTTGCAACTACAAAGTAGAGGGTGTCTAACTTGTTTTTGCAGGGCATGTTGTGATGTGATATGGTCAGGACGTGATGATATGTAAATTATTGTATGAGATGATCATGTTTTGTAAAAGTTATCGGCAACTAGCAGGAGCCTTATGGTTGTCGCTTCATTGTATGAAATGCAATCGCCATGTAATTGCATTACTTTATCACTAAGCGGTAGCGATAGTCGTAGAAGCCATAGTTGGTGAGACGACAGTGATGCTTCGATGGAGATCAAGGTGTCAAGCTGGTGACGATGGTGATCATGATGGTGCTTTGGAGATGGAGATCAAAGGCACAAGATGATGATGGCCATATCATATCACTTATATTGATTGCTGATAACCCACAAGTATAGGGGATCGCAACAGCTTTCGAGGGTAGAGTATTCAACCCAAATTTATTAATTCGACATAAGGGGAGCCAAAGAATATTCTTGAGTATTAGCAGTTGAGTTGTGAATTCAACCACACCTGGATAACTTAGTATCTGCAGGAAAGTGTTTAGTAGCAAAAGTGGTATGATAATAAAGGTAGCGGTAGCAAAATTAAAAGTAAATGTTTTTGGGTTTTTGTAGTAGTTGTAATAGTAGCAACGGAAAAGTAAATAAGCGAAGAACAATATGTGAAAAACTCGTAGGTAATGGATCAGTGATGGATAATTATGCCGGATGTGATTCCTCATGCAATAGTTATAATATAGGGTGATATAGAACTAGCTCCAATTCATCAATGTAATATAGGTATGTATTCCGTAAATAGTCATACGTGCTTATGGAAAAGAACTTGCATGACATCTTTTGTCCTACCCTCCCGTGGCAGTGTGGTCCTAGCAGAAACTAAGCGATATTAAGGCCTCCTTTTATTAGAGAACCGGAACAAAGCATTAGCACATAGTGAATACATGAACTCCTCAAACTACGTTCATCACCGAGAAGTATCCCGATTATTGTCACTTCGGGGTTGTCGGATCATAACACATAATAGGTGACTATAGACTTGCAAGATAGGATCAAGAACACAGATATATTCATGAAAACATAATAGGTTCAGATCTGAAATCATGGCACTCGGGCCCTAATGACAAGCATTAAGCATAGCAAAGTCATAGCAACATCAATCTCAGAACATAGTGGATACTAGGGATCAAACCTTAACAAAACTAACTTAATTACATGGTAAATCTCATCCAACCCATCACCGTCCAGCAAGCCTACGATGGAATTACTCAAGCACAGAGGTGAGCATCATGAAATTGGTGATGGAGGATGGTTGATGATGACGATGGTGACGAATCCCCCTCTCCGGAGCCCCGAACGGACTCCAGATCAGCCCTCCCGAGAGAGATTAGGGCTTGGCGGCGGCTCCGTGTCGTGAAGCACGATGAAACTTTCTCTCTGATTTTTTTCTCCCCGAGACGGTATATATGGAGTTGGAGTTGAGGTCGGGAGGTGTACAGGGGGCCCACGAGATAGGAGGGCGCGCCTTAGGGGGCGGGGGACGCCCCATGTCTCATGGACAGCCCGTGGGCCCCCTGGCCTTCATTCTTTCGCCAAAAATTCTTATTAATTCTAAAAAGTGCCTCCGTGGATTTCCAGGACATACCGAGAACTTTTCTTTTCTACACATAAAACAACATCATGGCAGTTCTGCTGAAAACAACGTCACGGGTTAGTTTCATTCAAATCACGCAAGTTAGAGTCCAAAAGAAGGGCAAAAGTGTTTTGAAAAGTAGATACATTGGAGACGTATCAACTCCCCCAAGCTTAAACCTTTGCTTGTCCTCAAGCAATTCAGTTGATAAACTGAAAGGGATAAAGAAAACTTTTACAAACTCTGTTTGCTCTTGTTGTTGTAACATGAAAAGGATGCATTCAAGTTTAAGCAAATATCATGAACTAACCATACTAACAATAACACATAGGTCTCACAATTACTCATATCAATAACATAATTAGCTAGCGAGCCATAATAATAAAACTCGGATGACAACACTTTCTCAAAATAATCATAACATGATATACCAAAATGTATCTCGCTAGCCCCTTCTGAGACCGCAAAACATAAATGCAGAGCACCTTTAAAGATCAAGGACTGACTAAACATTGTAATTCATGGTAAAAGAGATCCAGTCAAGTCATACCCAATATAAACCAATAATAATGAATGCAAATGACAGTGTGCTCTCCAGCGGGTGCTTTTTAATAAGAAGGGTGATGACTCAACATAAAAGTAAATAGATAGGCCCTTCGCAGAGGGAAGCAGGGATTTGTAGAGGTGCCAGAGCTCGATTTTAAAATAGATATTGAATAACATTTTGAGTGGCATACTTTTGCTGTCAACGCAACAACTATGAGATGGTTGTATCTTCCATACTACATGCATTATAGGCAGTTCCCAAACAGAATGGTAAAGGTTTATACTACCCCAACCACCAACAAGCATCAATCCATGGCTTGCTCGAAACAACGAGTGCCTCCAACTAACAACAGCCCTGGGGGAGTTTTGTTTAATTATTTTGATTTGCTTTCACCTTTTTGGATCATGGGACTGGGCATCCCGATTACCGGCCCTTTCTCGTGAATGAGGAGCGGAGTCCACTCCTCTTGAGAATAACCCACCTAGCATGGAAGATATAGGCAGCCCTAGTTGTAACATGATCTGCTCGAGCATACAAAACAGAATTTCATTTGAAGGTTTGGAGTTTGACACATACAAATTTACTTGGAACGGCAGGTAAATACCGCATATAGGTAGGTATAGTGGACTCATATTTAACAACTTTGGGGTTTATGGAGTTTGGATGCACAAGCAGTATTCTCGCTTAGTACAGGTGAAGGCTAGCAAAAGACTGGGAAGCGACCAATTGAGAGAGCGACAACGGTCGTAAACATGCATTAAAATTAATTTACACCGAATACAAGCATGAGTAGGATATAATCCACCATGAACATAAATATCATGAAGGCTATGTTGATTTGATTCAACTACATGCGTGAACATGTGCCAAGTCGAGTCACTCAATTCAATCAAAGGAGGATATATACCATCCCATCATATCACATCATAATCATTCTAATAGCATGTTCGCACGCAAGGTAAACCATTATAACTCATAGCTAATCAAGCATTGCACAAGCAACTATAATCTCTAAATATCATTGCAAATATGTTTAGTTCATAATAGCTGACTCAGGAACAATGAATCATCATTTACAAAAACAAGAGAGGTCGAGTTCATACCAGCTTTTCTCATCCCAATAAGTCCATCATATATCGTCATTATTGCCTTTCACTTGCACGACGGAACGATGTGTATAATAATAAGAGTGCACGTGCATTGGAGTAAGCTGGAATCTGCGAGCATTCACATCAAGAGAGAAGACAAGTAATATGGGCTCTAAATTAAATAAACAATCATGCATATGAGAGCCACTAAACATTTTCAATATGGTCTTCTCTACCCCCAAAAGAAAGAAAAGAAAAGAAAACTATTTACACGGTAAAGCTCCCAACAAGTAAAAGAAGAACAAGAAATCTTTTTGAGTTTTCATTTTAATTTCTACTACAAGCAAGGAAATTAAACTAACTATTTTTTTTGTTTTTTCTAAAGGTTTATCAAACACACAAGGAGAAAACTAGAAAAAGAAATTTAAACTAACATGGATAATACAATGAAAGATTGTAAGCACCCACGACTAGTGTGTGAAGATGAATGTAAAGTCGGTGAGAAATACGTACTCTCCCAAGCTTAGGCTTTTGGCCTAAGTTGGTTTAATACCAATGACCGCCTGGCTGATATCCATAAGAATAGCTGGGGTAGTACTGAGATGCAGAGGCGACCGCCTCCTGAGCAGCAGCGTGTTGGCAAGCTGCCTCCGTTCCCCTTTCATATTCAGTTGCTTCTTCCCAGGTAAGGACATGTCTTCCTTTTGTCTGATAATCAAAAAGGTAGGGAGTAGGAAGAGTAACAGGGACGATGTTGCGTCTGTTATAGGTTAGTCGATAATGGAGGAATTGTTCATTTCTCTCAAGAAAATGATGATCAAACATAGCTTCTTTATCCAAATTAACAGGAGGTATAAGCATATCCCCCTCTCGTGGAGCTATATTAAGAAAATTAGCCACACGGGTTGCATAAATTCCTCCAAAGAAATCTCCCTTTTTATTATTATTATGCAACCTACGTGCAACTATTGCCCCCAAGTTATAACCTCTATAACATGTAACAGCACTCTTGAGGACACAAAGATCAGGGGCACACATGTGACATACTTCATCCTTACCCTTAATGCATCTACCAATAAAGAGAGCAAAATAATGTATAGCAGGAAAATGGATGCTCCCTATGGTAGCTTGTGTTACGTCTCTAGATTCTCCCATAGTAATACTATCAAGAAAATCTCTAAAATCAGATTTGGCAGGATTATTAATATTACCCCACTGCGGGAGTTTGCAAGCAGTTATGAAATCCTCTAAATCCATGGTATAAGATGTATCATAAATATCAAACACAACACTAGGAGAATTACGCGAAGAAATATATTCGAACCTTCGCACAAAGGAATCAGTCAATTTATAATATTGAGGACAATTATCTTGTAAGAAATCCTCAAGCTCAGCATTACACACATACGCGTCAAATTCCCCCTTGAAGCCTGCTTCGACCATAAAATCATCGGATGGCCACTCACAAGCCCGTACATTCGCGTCCCTTGGCAAATTAACATCTTGTTCACGTATAGCAATCCTTGGCCCTTTCTTTGCCGAGGAACCACCTTGGTACATTCTTTTAAGCATATTTCTTTTTCTGAAAATTTCTGAAATTTTAGTAACTTCAAAATAATAGTGAATAAAACTAAACAAGATTGATAGCAACTACTCCTAGAAGTGCCTAGAGCCTATATCATGCATTGGAATTTCTTGGGACCTCAAAAATTTAACATGCAAGCTCAAGAACATGGTCACCTATGCAGTAAAAATTTGCAATGAATAAAGCACTAGAACAAAAACTAATTGGACCAATGGAGGAGTCACATACCAAGCAACAATCTCCCAAAGTAGTTTTATAAATGGAGCTTTGAGGAAGGAGATCGAAAATCGCAGCAAAATGAGCTAGAACTCGTGCTTGAGCTGGATGGGGATTTTTTTGGGTAGAAGATGAAGTGTGTGGGTGCTGGTATAAGTGGAGGGGACCCACCAGGGGCCCACGAGACAGGCGGCGCGCCCTCCTCTCTCGTGGCCTGGTGCTTACCTCTCTTGCAGTGTTTTCAGTGCCTAAAATCCTCAAATATTCCATAAAAAATAATACTAAATTTGCAGGGCATTTGGAGCACTTTTATTTTCAGACTATTTTTTTAATGCACGGATAATTCAGAAAACAGACACATAACACTATTTTTGCTTTATTTATTCTAAATAACAGAAAGTAAAAAGTGGGTACAGAAGGTTGTGCCTTCTAGTTTGATCCATCTCGTGATCATCAAAATGAATCCACTAACAAGGTTGATCAAGTCTTGTTAACAAACTCATTCTGAATAACTCAGAACTGGAGAAATTTCGAATAACACTAAGTTACCTCAACGGGGATATGAAAATCCCCAACAATAAGAATATCATACTTTTTCTTGACAGTAGGAAGAGGAAATTCAAAACCTCCAATAATAATAGTTGGAACTTTTCCAATAGAATTGATGCTATGAACTTGAGATTGTTTCCTCGGAAAGTGTACCGCATTCTCATTACCATTAACATGAAAAGTGACATTGCCTTTGTTGCAATCAATAACAACCCCTACAGTATTAAGAAAAGGTCTACCAAGGATAATAGACATACTATCGTCCTCAGGAATATCAAGAATAACAAAGTCCATTAAGATAGTGACATTTCCAACCACAATAGGCACATCCTCACAAATACCGATAGGTATAGCAGTTGATTTATCAGCCATTTGCAATGATATTTCAGTAGGTATCAACTTATTCAATTCAAGTCTACGATATAAAGAGAGAGGCATAACACTAACACCGGCTCCAAGATCACATAAGGCAGTTCTAACATAATTTCTTTTAATAGAGCATGGTATAGTTGGAACACCTGGATCTCCAAGTTTCTTTGGTATTCCACCCTTAAAAGTGTAATTAGCAAGCATGGTGGAAATTTCAGCTTCCGGTATCTTTCTTTTATTTGTGATGATATCCTTCATATATTTAGCATAAGGATTTACTTTCAACATATCCGTTAAGCGCATACGTAAGAAAATAGGTCTAATCATTTCAGCAAAGCACTCAAAATCCTCATCATCCTTTGACTTGGATGGTTTTGGAGGAAAGGGCATGTGTTTCTGAACCCATGGTTCTCTTTCTTTACCGTGCTTCCTAGCAACAAAATCCTTCTTATCATAACATTGATTCTTTGATTTTGGGTTATCAAGATCAACAGCAGGTTCAATTTCTACATCATTGTCTTTGCTAGGTCGAGCATCAACATCAACATTATCCTTAACATTACCACTAGGTTCATGTTCATCACCTGATTGAGTTTCAGCATGTAACACCCCAGATGTAACTTTCCATATTTGTAACTCCAACTCTTGCCATTTTCGGCTATGTGCTATGGTATTCCCTCCGTGGTTGGGTTTTGTCTTTCGTTTTGCATTTTGTTCATGTCATGCATTTCATATCATGTCATCATGTGCATCTCATTTGCATACGTGTTCGTCTCATGCATCCGAGCATTTTCCCCGATGTCCGTTTTGCAATCTGACACTCCCACATGCACCGGTGCACCCCTCTTGTCTCCTTCGTGTGCAGGTGTTAAACATTCTCGGAATGGACCGAGGCTTTCCAAGTGGCCTTGGTACACCACTGGTAGACCACCTGTCAAGTTTCGTGTCATATGGAGCTCGTTTGATACTCCAATGGTTAACCGGGTGCCTGCAAAGGCCTCTTTTGGGTTGCAGCCCAACACCCCTCCAAAACAGCCCAATAACCCATCTAAGTCACTTCCATGCTCTCCGTCGTCGGATCACGATCGTGAGGGCTAAAACTACACCTCATTTGGACTCTCTGAACTCCTCCTACCTACAAATATGTTCTCCCCCTCCAAATCATGGGCGAAACCCTAGCCACCGCTCCCCTCGCACCGCCGGACACGTCCGGGCGACGCCGAACGCGTCCGCCTCCACCGCCCGACCTCTTGCAGCCCTCCACGTGGCACCCAGCCACCCGCGCCGCCGCCGGCCCGCCTGGCCCGTCGCCGGCCCCCGCGGCCCACGCCTGG
>NC_041391.1:109088567-109101111 GCF_002162155.2 Triticum dicoccoides | reverse complement strand
CCGACCGCGCCTCGGTCGCCCCCGCCGCCGCCGGCGCCAGATCCGGCGCCCCCTCGTCGGAGCCGCCGCGTCTCCGTCCACCCTGTCCAACTCCGGCAGCCACGCTGCCCAATCTCCGGCGTTCCTCTATTCCCGCGCCCGACAAACCCTAGATCTGGAGGTTGTTTTTTTCTAAGTCCTTTTTCCTGCAGTATTTTTATGCCATATTCATCGCATCATATCTCTGCATCCGTAGCTCCGTTTCATGCGCATGATATATCAAAATGTTCATCACGTTGTGATCTTCATTTTGTTCCTATGGGCCATGTTCATTTGAGGTCATCCCGGTGCCCAAAAATCTGGTGCAAGAGTGCTATATAATGTTAGTTTCTGATTCTTAACAGATTGTGGGCATTTGTCATTTTTGCTACATTTATTGTGTGCATCTTATGGGCACGAGCTCTAGATATGTTTTGTACTATGTCATGTCATCTGTACAGAGGTGCTTGCCTTGCATTTTTGTGAGTTATGTGGTGACTAGAACAATCATGCAAACTAGGCTTCGTGATGTTGCTGATTTCAGTCCCTGTTCTGCTGTTATTTTTATGCCATGTAAACTTGATTCTACACAGAGATCCATGCATATTTTGAGATACTTTAGTAAGGATGTTTTGAACATATGATTATGATCTATCCATCCATGCCCCTGTTTGCAATTATGGAGTAGTCTAGCATGTCATTGTCTTGCTCTACTTTTTCTATAAAATGTTTCCTGGCAGATTGTTTACATGTTATTCAATTTTGACAAGGTTGGTGTAGTTGATCCTTGCATGCGATGATCTTGTTTTTTCCATGTTTAGTTTCATAAACATGTATTGTTGATGGTGCTATGCTTATCTTGTCATGGAATGACTTGTAGTGAGTGAATCGAGCTCGCAAAGATGCCTTCATAATGTTGTTAATGCCATGCTCTGTTTCCTGAATCTGTTAACGAAACTTGCTATGTTTACATGGGTCAGTAAAGGACTTTTGTTCTATGCATTTGGTAGTATCATGCCATGCCTTAAGTTTCTATGATATGTTCCTGTAGCATGATGTTTGCTTGCTCTAAACATTGCTTCCTGATGCTGTTTCTGCCATGTTAGTGAAGTCTGTGCTGCTGTTATCGTTTGCACTTTTGCCATGGTTGTTGGAACCTGTTAATGTGTGAATTAGCCGTAGCTCAGTGTACATCTTTTGTCAAGCATCTATTGTAGATTACTATCATGTGCTTTGTTGATATGTTGGGGTGCTGTAGGATAGTTTCTTGATGTATTCTAAGTGCTATCATGCTGTTAAACGCATATTTGCGCCATTCTTGTTTTGCTTGCCATTTGCAAACCGTGCATCCGATTCCGGTGATCTTTATATCGATTTCAACCGAAATCATCTCATCTTTCCAGAGGAATACTTGGTTTGCCAAGTTGATGCCTTGTTCATAATTTTTCCTTCCGGAGCCCGCATAAGCATTGCATATCACATCTCGCATATCATGCCATGTATTGCATCATGTTGCTTGTGAATTGCACCGTGATTTATTGTGGTTCCATTGCTTGTGTTCTTGCCTTGGGTATAGCCGGCAGACGAGTACGTGAATGAGGAACCTGTTGAGTACACTAACGAGGATCAAGCTTTCGACAACTCTGAGAACCTTGCAGGCAAGATGACCATACCCTTGATATCACTTCTATCTTTGCTTTGCTAGTTGCTCGCTCTATCACTATGTTAGCTCTACTTACCACTTGTTTATCATGCCTCCCATATTGCCGTGTCAAACCTCTAACCATCCTGTCCTAGCAAACCGTTGTTTGGCTATGTCACCGCTTTTGCTCAGCCCCTCTTATAGCGTTGCTAGTTGCAGGTGAAGATGAAGTTTGTTCCTTGTTGGAACATGGATACTTTGGGATATCACAATATCTCTTGTTTAATTAATGCACCTATATACTTGGTAAAGGGTTGAAGGCTCGGCCTTATGCCTGGTGTTTTGTTCCACTCTTGCCGCCCTAGTTTCCGTCATACCGGTGTTATGTTCCTTGATTTTGCGTTCCTTACGCGGTTGGGTGATTTACGGGACCCCCTTGACAGTTTGCTTTGAATAAAACTCCTCCAGCAAGGCCCAAACATGGTTTTACCATTTGCCACCTAAGCCTTTTTCCCTTGGGTTTTTGTGAGCCCGAGGGTCATCTTTATTTACCCCCCCCCCGGGCCAGTGCTCCTCCGAGTGTTGGCCCAAACTAGAGCACCGTGCGGGACCGTCCCTTGGCAACTTGGGTTATGTTGGTACTTGTACGCTTATCTTATCCGGTGTGCCCTGAGAACGAGATATGTGCAGCTCCTATCGGGATTCGTCGGCACAGCGGGTGGTCTTGCTGGTCTTGTTTTACCATTGTCGACATGTCTTGCGAACCGGGATTCCGAGACTGATCGGGTCTTCCTGGGAGAAGGTATATCCTTCGTTGACCGTGAGAGCTTGTGATGGGCTAAGTTGGGACACCCCTGCAGGGTATTATCTTTTGAAAGCCGTGCCCGCGGTTATGAGACAGATGGGAATTTGTTAATGTCCGGTTGTAGAGAACTTGACACTTGACTTCATTAAAATGCATCAAACGTGTGTGTAGCCGTGATGGTCTCTTCTCGGCGGAGTCCGGGAAGTGAACACGGTTTGGGTTATGTATGAGCGTAAGTAGTTTCAGGATCACTTCTTGATCACTTCTAGCTTCTTGACCGTTGCGTTGCTTCTCTTCTTGCTCTCACTTGCGTATGTTAGCCACCATATATGCTTAGTGCTTACTGCAGTTCTGTCTCGCTCTCACTTACTCGATTATGGACTCCGGTTCCGAGAGGAAGAAGGGTGGGCGGGTGGGAAAAGAAAAACAACTGAGGATTGAACTTGGCAACAATGAAGAGGCTCGAGTCAACTTGACGAGAAATGCACCGGATAAAAGAGCTAAGGAACAAGGATCGAAAACCAACTGCGTGATCCTAAAGAAAAATTTGAAGGGGAAGAGGAGTAGTTCAAAACACCTATGTCAAGATTCCTCACCAGAGCGACGAAGGGGCTGAGGAGTAAAAAGAATTCCTACTCTCCGATATAACTAGACTCAGAAAAACAGTTTTCTTCTAGACTCGACAACGGCCAAACTACACGATCAATCAAGGGGGCTCCTAGGGTCGGTCGAGGCTCTGATTACCAACTTGTCACGCCCAATATGCGACCCTATCCAAAAGGAATTCGAAGGTCCCACCAAGGATAGACCCGCATATTGAAACGCTTTTGCAAGGTGGATATCATTACATCAACATTACATAATAGATGGGGATACACACAAAACATACAATGCCACACGAATACAACAATACATCATACAAGAACAACATCCGACTACGGATGAATCATAAATAGAAACTCAAACAATATCCACCCTGCTAGCCCAGGCTGCCGACCTGGAACCTATCCCCTGATCGAAGAAGCAGAAGAAGAACTCAACGCAAGCAAGCATCGCTCTCGCGTCAGGATCATCGCAAAACCTGTACCTGCAACTGTTGTTGTAGTAATCTGTTAGCCACGAGGACTCAGCAATCCCATTACCATGGGTATCAAGACTAGCAAAGCTTAATGGTACAGGAAGGGGTAAAGTGGTGAGGTTACAACAGCGACTAAGCATATATGGTGGCTAACATACGCAAAAGAGAGCGAGAAGAGAAACAAGCGGAACGGTCGTGAAGCTAGCAATGATCAAGAGGTGATCCTGAACACCTACTTACGTCAAACATAACCCAGAGACCGTGTTCACTTCCCGGACTCCGCCGAGAAGAGACCATCACGGCTACACACGCGGTTGATGTGTTTTAATTCGGATCTGGTGTCAAGTTATCTACAACCGGACATTAACAAATTCCCATCTGCCACATAACCGCGGGCACGGCTCTCGAAAGTTTATACCCTGCAGGGGTGTCCCAACTTAGCCCATGACAAGCTCTCGCGATCAACGAAGGAATAGACCTTCTCCCAGGAAGACCCGATCAGTCTTGGGATCCCGGTTTACAAGACATTTCAACAATGGTAAAACAAGACCAGCAGAGCCGCCCGATGCGCCGACAATCCCGATAGGAGCTGCACATATCTCGTTCTCAGGGCAACACCGGATGAGACATCCTACGAGTAAAACCAAACCTCGGGTTTCCCCGAGGGGGCCCCGTAGTCTGCTCGGTTCGAACCAGCACTTAGACAAGCACTGGCCCGGGGGGGCTAAAATAAAGATGACCCTCAAGAGAGCGACTCCCAAGGTAAAAAGTAGGTGGTGGTGAGGCAAATGGTAAAACCAAGGTTGGGCCTTGCTGGACAAGTTTTATTCAAAGCGAACTGTCAGGGGGGTCCCATAAATCACCCAACCGCGTAAGGAACGCAAAATCCGGGAACATAACACCGGTATGACGGAAACTAAAGCGGCAAGAGTGGAACAAAACACTAGGCATAAGGCCGAGCCTTCCACCCTTTACCAAGTATATAGATGCATTAATAATATAAGAGATATTGTGATATCCCAACATAACCCTGTCCACCATGGAGAAATCTTCAACTTCACCTGCATCTAGCAACGCTATAAGAGGGGCTGAGCAAAGCGGTAACATAGCGAAACAACGGTTTGCTAGGAATGGTGTCAAAGGTTAGAGGTTCATGGCAATTTGGGAGGCTTGATGAGCAAAAGATAGGTAACGCAGCATAGCGATAGAACGAAGCAACTAGCATAGCAATGATAGTAGTGAGATCCAGGGTAGCGGTCATCTTGCCTGAAATCCCGCAAGGAAGAAGAACGAGTCCATGAAGAAGATGAAGCCACGAAGACGAACCACACTTAGACGAATGCATCCTCACGATCGCAACGAAACGGGAACTATCGAGAAGAAGCACACAACATGGTAAACACACCACACATAGGCAAGACATGATGCACAACAAGCATGATGCATGATAAAGCTAGATGAGGCTACTCATGGCAAGAGATAATGCAAACAAGAACAACACATCAAGGCAAGTTTAAATGAGGCCGGAAACAACATATAACAATTCCGGTAAGTCCTCATATGCAAATTTCGAAATTGGTCCAGAACTGAATAAAACTTATGTTCAAGTTGTTAAACAGCAAGTTAAGATGCACCAAGATGATCTACACGAAATTCTAGTCAAGTTACATATAAAGTTCATTAGACTCGGAGCTACGGCCTAGAAGATATGAGCAAAACAAGTTAAACATGGCATTGATGCAAAATGCATACAAACATCAAGAAAACACCTCAAAAAAAGGATGCAACATGATAATATGAAACTACATGCAAAATCAAGCAAGTTTCATATAGAACACACTCAAAACGGAGCAACGGTTCAACACACACAATCTAAACAAGTGATAACAACAATCTGTCCAGAACATCAACTAGGCATCTTACAAGCATCAAAACAACATGCTACAGCATCTCAACATAATAACAAAAGGCATGGGCATGAAGTACTGGTAAAGCATAACAAAACATGAACACTGAGCTATCTCCAGAAAACACTAGATCATGCTCCAAAACACATGGTAAGATGGCAAATAATAACAATTTCAGACTTTGCAAAAATAACATCAGGTTGCAATGTTTAGAGCTATCAAACAACATGTTACAGGAACATATCATGGAAAACAAAGGCATGGCATGAATCTACTAATAGCATAGATCAAAAGACATGAAGACTTCAACCTCATAGGATGCACACATCAATCATGGCAAAAATGACAAATGAGCAAGTTATAACAATTTCAGCAGATTAACATCAACATGCACTCTTCCAACAGCATTTCGGGCATCAAGATGAGCTCAAATGAAAATGATGCAATGGAATGAAATGAGGTACTCATTGAGACGAACAATTTTATATATTACACGCATGAAACGGAGCTACGGATTCAGAGATACAGCAGGTCAAACATGGCATGATTATGCAAAATGACTTCGGGACAGGCAAATTTCAGAGGGGTGGGAAGTCAACCTCGTGTGCACCGAAACCGAAGCGGTGGCGGATCTGGCCGGAGAACTCGCCGGAGTTGATTGCCGGAGACGACGGAGAAGACCCCGGGGAGGCCGGAGATGGCGGATCCGGAGCTCCCTCGGCCGGATCTCGCCGGATCCGGGCCGGGAAGCACGGCGGCGACCGTAGGGAGGCCGGAGGCTGAGGGCGACGGGGCATGACGACGGGGCGAAGCCGGCGGCGGCGGACGGAGCTGGCGGCGGAGGCGGCTATGCAGGGCACGGGAGGCGGCGCCGGGGCGATGCGGGCACGGGATCGACGGCGCATGGGGCCCGGCGAGGCGGAGGATGGGCGGCGCCGTGCTCCGGTCGCCGGAGTTGGTCGCCGGCGACGGCGCGAAGGCGGCGGGGACGGGACCCGGGAGCGGCGGCGCGGGGTTGGGCCCCGATGGGCTCGGCGGGCTTGCCCCGGGCCCAGGCGGGCCGCGGCGGCGGGGGAGCTGCGGGGCGACGTGACAGGAGGCGATTGGACGAGGGGGTGGCGGACATGTCCGACGGTGATGGAGGTTTTTGTCCGGCAGCGCGAGGGGAGCGGGCTAGGGTTTGGACTGCGAAGAATTCGGAGGGGATCACATATTTATCGGTAGAGGGAGCTAGGAGAGTCCAAATGAGGCACGGTTTTCGGCCACGCGATCGTGATCGAACGACCAAGAGCATGGAGGGGAGTTAGATGGGTTTTGGGCCACTTTGGAAGGGGTGTTGGGCTGCAACAAAAGAGGGCTTCATGGTTACCCGGTTAACCGTTGGAGTATCAAACTGACTCCAAATGGCACGAAAGTTGACAGGCGGTCTACCGGTGCTATACCAAGGCCACTTGGCAAGACTCAGTCCATTCCGAGAACGTTTAACACCCGCACAAGAGAAGAGGTCAAAAGGGACCGCCGGATGACATAGGAGTGTCGGATTGCAAAACGGACAACGGGGAAAAAGCTCGGATGCATGAAACAAACATGTATGCAAAATGAGATGCACATGATGACACGATATGAAATGCATATGATGACATGGCAAAGTGCAACACGCAAGCAAATGACATGGCAACGACGGAGAATAACTGGCAGACATCTGGCGCAACGAATCCGGGGCGTTACAACACTCCTCCACTAACAAGAGATCTCATCCCGAGATCTTAGGACCGAGACAGAAGGGAAAAGGGATGGGGTGAAACAAGAACTCAAAATAAGAAGCAAACAATCGAAAGCACTCGAGAAGAAGAGAGGAACGACGAGAATCGAAAAACTCACGGAATCAGATAGACTATGAAACCACTCGTTCTTACCGGAGTGGTTAGAATGAGAAAAGAAACGGATAAGACTAAAAGGATTTAGGCTGCACTCTGGCTGAACATGGAAGGAATAGAACACGAGCTTGATAGGATGGAATGATACTTGATGAACTCTTGAAGAATGAATATAATCATGAAGAATCGCCATGAAGTACTCCGGTGACAAAAGGATGATGAGATAGAAATGAAGGATGAAAGAATAAGATGATCCTTGCGTTGACTTAGATGGAGGTTCCGACAAGATGGCCGAGGAGATTTTGAACTCCGGGAAAGAAAAGGTGAAAACACTTGGAACTAGAATTTATTCATCAAGAACAAACTTTGAAGGAAGGGATAACTCACTTGGATGAAATAAGAATAAGATTTATTGTATATTTATCCTTCATCAAATTAAATTGATGACAAGCAATGGATTTGCATACTACTTATTCTTCTCGAAAAAGGATTAAGGGAAAATATAGCACAAAACTTGAGAAAGTCTTCATGAATCACCGGTAGGATTGAAAAGAACGAATGGATTAAAAGATACCCAAAGAAAAAGGATCTTGAACGAACCACCGTAAGAATTCGGAAATGACTGACGAAAGAGAATGAATCACCGGGAAGAATTAGAAGGCAAATATGCTAGAGGGAATTTAGATGCAAAAGAATAAAGAGATCACGAACTGATTGAAGAACACTTGAACGAAGCACCGGAAGAATATTGAGACGAACGAAAGGGCACAGATATAGAATAATTGGAGAACGAATTTGAAAAAAAAACTTAGAACGAAGAAATCTTCCGAAAAGATGGCCTCCGGATGATCGAGAGAGAAAGCAACTCCTGAAATGCTCCGGATGGATGAAAAGAATTTGCATGACTTTAAACAATTTGATAGGATAACATCGAGCTAGCACCGCGAATCTCCGGGGAACGGACAAGATTAGAGGAACAACTCTTCTTCGGTCTTCAAATGACGACGAGAAAACCATTAGAATTACTGAGATACTCCGGAAGAATGAAAAGCGAAGAGGTTGAGTCAACAATGAAATGATTTTGAAAGCGATCTTGGAGAAGGCATGTGACTGATGGAATCCATTCTTACGTCACACTTTGAAAAGAATTTGAGAATAACTCCGGGAGAATTAGAAGAGTCAGGTAAGATCCTGGGAAAAGACCTGTGGGTTAGGGCCCACTAAAAGAAAACACCATTGAAAAAGGATGTTGAACAGATAGATGATGCACCAGAACAATTGAAATATTTGAATGAAGTGGCAACCTCGAATTAGTTCGAACACAGGCAAATCTCCTGAGATGTCTTGAACTCCGGAAGGATTAAATGGCGAGAGGCGAACGAGCAGGGAAAGCACTTGAGCCGACGGAAAAGAATATAATCACTATCGAAAAAACTAGAATTGAGCCCACCGGAAAAGAAAAGAGATGAAGAATGACGAATGAGACGAGAATTCACCGGTAGAAATAATTGACGAAAGACTGAAGAGGCTCCGTACAAATGAAATTGATGATCGAAAGAGATTCAAGCTCCGGGAAGAAGAGGGTGGGAGGGCGGGAAAACAAAGGCAACTTGGAAGGGGGAATCGACGAATATCTTGAAGAGAAAACACCGATTGAAATCATTGAGGAAAGAAACAAAGACTTCGCATGAGTAGGATGGATACTCGATTACAGAATACGGTTCCATTTAGAAAAAGGGAGGGCGGGTGGGAAAAAAACAACTGAGGATTGAACTTGCAAAAACAAAGAGGGTCGAACCGCCTTGACGAGAGGATGCACCAGATGAAAAGAGTTGAGGAACAACGATCGGAAAACCAACTGCGTGAACGTAAAGAAAAATTTGAATGGGAAGAGGAGTAATTCAAAACACCTACATCAGGATTCCTTACCAGAGCGACGAAGGGGCTAATGAGTAAAAAGAATTCCTACTCTCCGATATAACTAGACTCCGAAAACAGTTTTCTTCTAGACTCAACAACGGCCAAACTACACGATCAATCAAGGGGGCTCCTAAGGTCGGTCGAGACTCTGATACCAACTTGTCACGCCCAATATGCGACCCTATCCAAAAGGAACTCAAAGGTCCCACCAAGGATAGACCCGCATATTGAAACGCTTTTGCAAGGTGGATATCATTACATCAACATTACATAATAGATGGGGATACATACAAAACATACAATGCCACACGAATACAACAATACATCATACAAGAACAACATCCGACTACGGATGAATCATAAACAGAAACTCAAACAATATCCACCCTGCTAGCCAAGGCTGCCGACCTGGAACCTATCCCATGATCGAAGAAGCAGAATAAGAACTCAACGCAAGCAAGCATCGCTCTCGCGTCAGGATCATTGCAAAACATGTACCTGCAACTGTTGTTGTAGTAATCTGTGAGCCACGAGGACTCAGCAATCCCATTACCATGGGTATCAAGACTAGCAAAGCTTAATGGTACAGGAAGGGGTAAAGTGGTGAGGTTGCAGGAGCGACTAAGCATATATGGTGGCTAACATACGCAAAAGAGAGCGAGAAGAGAAACAAGCGGAACGGTCGTGAAGCTAGCAATGATCAAGAGGTGATCCTGAACACCTACTTACATCAAACATAACCCAGAAACCGTGTTCACTTCCCGGACTCTGCCGAGAAGAGACCATCACAGCTACACACGCGGTTGATGTGTTTTAATTCGGATCTGGTGTCAAGTTATCTACAACCGGACATTAACAAATTCCCATCTGCCACATAAGCGCGGGCATGGCTCTCGAAAGTTTATACCCTGCAGGGGTGTCCCAACTTAGCCCATGACAAGCTCTCGCGATCAAGGAAGGAATAGATCTTCTCCCAGGAAGACCCGATCAGTCTCGGAATCCCGGTTTACAAGACATTTCAACAATGGTAAAACAAGACCAGCAAAGCCGCCCGATGCGCCGACAATCCCGATAGGAGCTGCACATATCTCGTTCTCAGGGCAACACCGGACGAGACATCCTACGAGTAAAACCAGACCTCGAGTTTCCCCGAGGGGACCCCGCAGTCTACTCGGTTCGAATCAGCACTTAGACAAGCACTGGCCCGGGGGGGGCTAAAATAAAGATGACCCTCGAGAGAGCGACTCCCAAGGGAAAAAGTAGGTGGTGGTGAGGCAAATGGTAAAACCAAGGTTGGGCCTTGCTGGACAAGTTTTATTCAAAGCGAACTGTTAGGGGGGTCCCATAAATCACCCGACCGCGTAAGGAACGCAAAATCCGGGAACATAACACCGGTATGACGGAAACTAGGGCGGCAAGAGTGGAACAAAACACTAGGCATAAGGCCGAGCCTTCCACCCTTTACCAAGTATATAGATGCATTAATAATATAAGAGATATTGTGATATCCAACATAACCCTGTCCACCATGGAGAAATCTTCAACTTCACCTGCAACTAGCAATGCTATAAGAGGGGCTGAGCAAAGCGGTAACATAGCCAAACAACGGTTTGCTAGGAATGGTGTCAAAGGTTAGAGGTTCATGGCAATTTGCGAGGCTTGATGAGGAAAAGATAGGTAACGCAGCATAGCGATAGAACGAAGCAACTAGCATAGCAATGATAGTAGTGAGATCCAGGGTAGCGGTCATCTTGCTTGAAATCCCGCAAGGAAGAAGAACGAGTCCATGAAGAAGATGAAGCCACGAAGACGAACCACACGTAGACGAACGCATCCTCACGATCACAACGAAACGGGAACTATCGAGAAGAAGCACACAACATGGTAAACACACCACACATAGGCAAGACATGATGCACAACAAGCATGATGCATGAGAAAGCTAGATGAGGCTACTCATGGCAAGAGATGATGCAAACAAGAACAACACATCAAGGCAAGTTTAAATGAGGCCGGAAACAACATATAACAATTCCGGTAAGTCCTCATATGCAAATTTCGAAATTGGTCCAGAACTGAATAAACCTTATGTTCAAGTTGTTAAACAGCAAGTTAAGATGCACCAAGATGATCTACACGAAATTCTAGTCAAGTTACATATAAAGTTCATTAGACTCGGAGCTACGGCCTAGAAGATATGAGCAAAACAAGTTAAACATGGCATTGATGCAAAATGCATACAAGCATCAAGAAAACACCTCAAAAAAAGGATGCAACATGATAATATGAAACTACATGCAAAATCAAGCAAGTTTCATATAGAACACACTCAAAACGGAGCAACGGTTCAACACACACACTCTAAACAAGTCATAAAAACAATCTATCCATAACAGCAACTAGGCATCTTACAAGCATCAAAACAACATGCTACAGCATCTCAACATAATAACAAAAGGCATGGGCATGAATTAGTGGTAAAGCATAACAAAACATGAACACTGAGCTATCTCCAGAAAACACTAGATCATGCTCCAAAACACATGGTAAGATGGCAAATAATAACAGTTTCAGACTTTGCAGAAATAACATCAGGTTGCAATGTTTAGAGCTATCAAACAACATGTTATAGGAACATATCATGGCAAACAAAGGCATGGCATGAATCTACTAATAGCATAGATCAAAAGACATGAAGACTTCAACCTCATAGGATGCACACATCAATCATGGCAAAAATGACAAATGAGCAAGTTATAACAGTTTCAGCAGATTAACATCAATATGCACTCTTCCAACAACATTTCGGGCATCAAGATGAGCTCAAATGAAAATGATGCAATGGAATGAAATGAAGTACTCGTTGAGACGAACAATTTGACATATTGCATGCACGAAACGGAGCTACGGATGCGGAGATACAGCAGGTCAAACATGGCATGATTATGCAAAATGACTTCGGGACTTAGGCAAATTTCAGAGGGGTGGGAAGTCAACCTCGTGTGCACGGAAACCAAAGCGGTGGCGGATCTGGCCGGAGAACTCACCGGAGTAGATTGCCGGAGGCGACGGAGAAGACCCCGGGGAGGCCGGAGATGGCGGATCCGGAGCTCCCTCGGCCGGATCTCGCCGGATCCTGGCCGGGAAGCACGGCGGCGACCGGAGGGAGGCCGGAGGCGGAGGGCGACGGGGCATGACAACGGGGCGAAGCCGGCGGTGGCGGACGGAGCTGGCGGCGGAGGCGGCGACGCAGGGCGCGGGAGGCGGCGCCGGGGCGATGCGGGCGCGGGATCGGCG
>NC_041391.1:109058422-109088039 GCF_002162155.2 Triticum dicoccoides | reverse complement strand
GGTCGCCGGCGACGGCGCGAATGCGGCGGGGACGGGACCCGGCAGCGGCGGCAGGGGGTTGGGCCCCGATGGGCTCGGCGGGCTTGCCCCAGGCCCAGGCGGGCCGCGGCGGCGGGGGAGCTGCGGGGCGACGTGGTGGGAGGCGATTGGACGAGGGGGCGGCGGACATGTCCGGCGGCGATGGAGGTTTTTGTCCGGCGGCGCGAGGGGAGCGGGCTAGGGTTTGGACTGCGAAGAATTCGGAGGGGATCACATATTTATAGGTAGAGGGAGCTAGGAGAGTCCAAATGAGGCACGGTTTTTGGCCACGCGATCATGATCGAATGACCGAGAGCATGTAGGGGAGTTAGATGGGTTTTGGGCCACTTTGGAAGGGGTGTTGGGCTGCAACAAAAGAGGGCTTCACGGTTACCCGGTTAACCGTTGGAGTATCAAACGGACTCCAAATGGCACGAAACTTGACAGGCGGTCTACCGGTGCTATACCAGGGCCGCTTGGCAAGACTCGGTCCATTCCGAGAATGTTTAACACCCGCACAAGAGTAGAGGTCAAAAGGGACCGCCGAATGACATAGGAGTGTGGATTGCAAAACGGACAACGGGGAAAAATCTCGGATGGATGAAACGAACATGTATGCAAAATGAGATGCACATGATGACACGATATGAAATGCATATGATCACATGGCAAAGTGCAACATGCAAGCAAATGACATGGCAACGACGGCGAATAACTGGCAGACATCTGGCGCAACGAATCCGAGGCGTTACAAGTTCCACCATATTACCCCTTTCCTACCTACAAGCTTAAATAGTCTTGATCTCGCGGGTGTGAGATTGCTGAGTCCCCGTGGCTAACAGATTCTACCAAAACAGGTGCACGTACCGATGATACTAGCGCAAGTGGCGCAACCGAGCTTAAGTGGGATTTTGATGAGGACCTTGGTCATTACTATGTTTCGTTTCTAGATGATCAGTAGCGGAGCCCAGTCGGGACGATCGGGGATCTAGCATTTGGGGTTGTCTTCTTTTCATTCGGATTTAACCGTAGCCGGTCTATGAGTGTATTTTGAATGATGTATGATTTATTTATGTATTGTGTGAAGTGGCGATTGTAAGCCAACTCTCTTTATCCCATTCTTGTTCATTACATGGGATTTTGTGAAGATGACCCTTCTTGCGATAAAACCACCATGCGGTTATGCCTCTAAGTCGTGCTTCGACACGTGGGAGATATAACCGCACCGTGGGCGTTTCAAGTTGGTAATCAGACCCATCCCCGACTTAGGAGCCCCCTGCTTGATTGATTGCTGGCATTGTTGAGTCTAGAACAAAAAAATATTTTGAGTCTTAGGATTATATATATCGGTGAGTAGGATTCTTTTTACTCCTCAGTCCCTTCGTCGCTCTGGTGAGATCTCCTGACGTAGAAGTTTTGACTCTCCTCTCCTCATATTTCACTAAAAAAAATTTAGGATCACGCGGGTATATTGGAATCGTTCCGATGGTTTTGTGATGAGAACATTGTTCTTGGTGCCTCCTGACATTTAGGGGTTGTGGCAGTGTCCCGGGGAGTTCAGCTTCGAGGTGTTGTCGTCACATTTTATCGTTGCAGTTCTGGAATACCTGAGTTTTGCCGACATCGAAAATCTCTTTTATGCAGTTGTTGGTGAGATAACCTCAACGTCACCCAGTACTGGGGAGTTCGGGAGTATTGCCATGAGTCGTATAACGAATGCTTTTCGAAGGTTGAGGTACATGATTTCCGAAGGTTTCTTGGTTATGTGTTGACGGATGGATACGGGTAGATGTAGGGATTGTTAGTTTGGGTGAGATATATTGCTTCCCCTGTATCCCCAACACCTGATTGCATAACCAGAAAGTTTCGGGAGTTTATAGGTGGGTTTCAAGTAGCTCTAGCATTTTTTCCCGCAGATATTTGGTTTATGATTGGGTAATCCTTACTACTTATTTGTTCCAATCGTACCTTGGTTTTTCTTTCATCAATATCTTATCAAGTGGCTTCTCACCTTAATGGACGTGTGATGTTAGCTTTGGGAATTCATTCATTCATCCTTGTTCGAATGTTTATTGTTAAGACTATATGTTGCAATTTCTATCTGTTGATTCAACTTGTCTATCTGTCTATCAAGATGCTAACGAATGTCACCCTCTTCAGGATGGCTCCGTCAACGCGTCAGAATCCGTAACGCAATGATGGGAGTCAAGCGAACCCTCCACCTCCACCTCCGCCTCCTGAGGTATGGCAAGCTTTAATGGCAACCACAAACGCCAATGCTCAGTTATTGATTCAGCTGATGCAAGAGCGCAACCAAGGCCAAGGCAACCAAGGGAATCAAGGTCAAGGGCAGTTCAACCATCAGCCTCAGTTTCCTACCCTCAACCAGTTCCTTGCAAATCAGCCGAAGTCTTTCAGTTACTGTGCCGAGGCCACAGACACCGACGATTGGCTCGTGGATATCAACAAGCATTTTGAATGCAGCAATGTCAGGCCTGAGGACTACGTTAAGTTCGCTTCTTTTTAGCTCAAGGACCAAGCAGCTAATTGGTTCCAGCAATACAAGGATTCCAGAGGAGGTCGAGTGATTACTTGGACTGACTTCTGTCGGGACTTTAAAGCTCACCACATTCCTACTAGTGTTGTTGAGAGCAAGCGTGAGGAGTTCAACAATCGCAAGAAAGGCAACATGTCAGTGTACGAATACAACAAGCAGTTTCAGAAACTCGCTCGCTTCGCTAAACAAGACGTTCCTGATGAAAAGAGTATGATCTATCAATTCAGAGGTGGCCTTAGAGAGGATCTGCAGTTAGCTCTCGTTCTTGTTGAGCCTACTCAGTTTGGTGAATTGTACAACATGGCCCTCAACCAAGAAGGTGCTCAGCTCAAGTGTGAGGCTTATAAGAAGAGAATCAGGGATGCAGTTCATTCTTCTTCTTCCTCTCAAGTGGCAGCTAAGCAGCAAAAGTTCTACCTTCCTCCTCCTCCGTTTCGTCAGCCTTACCAGCAGAAGAACTCGGGTGCTCGTGGATATTCCCACCCACCCAACCCAAGCTATCAGAACAAGTCAAATTCTGAAGTTCCAAGGTCAAATGCTCCGTATCACCGTCCGCTCTCAGAGGTGACTTGCAACAAGTGCCAGCAGAAAGGTCACTACGCAAACAAGTGCTCCAACCAAAGGCGCCTTCCGCCTCCTCCTCCTGTGAGGTCTTCAAGCAATGAAGTGGTCAAGCATAATCCCAAGTCTACAAAGGTGAACATGATGAATTCAGCGCAAGCAGAGGATTCTTCTAACGTGATAATGGGTAATCTTCCAGTTAATGATATTCCTGCAAAAGTCTTATTTGATACTGGTGCATCGCATTGTTTCATGTCTAGATCATTTGTTGCAAAGCATGATTTCATTTCGGAAATGTTTGAAAAACCTATGGGAGTTGTTTCTCTGGGCTCTTCTATGAGGGCTACCACAATGATTCCGGATGTTTCTATCAAGATGGGCGACTATAGATTTCTATCTAAACCATTTGTTCTTGGTGACTCAGATATTGATCTAATTCTCGGGATGGACTGGCTTTCTCAACACAAGGCTCAGCTTGATTGTGCTGCCAGGGAAATTCAATTGACACACTCTTCTGAGGATGTTATCATCTATGCCGCTCATGACGAAACCATTCGGTTGTTTTCTCTCAATGAGAAGGGCGAGTTGGATGCTATCTCTCAGATTCCAGTCGTTTGTGAGTACCAAGATGTTTTTCCAGAAGAGCTTCCGGGTATGCCTCCGCATCGGCCAGTTGAGTTCGTTATCGATCTAGAGCCTGGCACTGAACCCGTTTGTAAGCGTCCATACAATCTTGGACCTGAAGAACTGAAGGAATTGAAGAAACAGCTCGATGAACAAGAGCGTCTGGGTTTGATCAAACCGAGTTCATCTCCATGGGGTTGTGGAGTTCTTTTTGTCGAGAAGAAGGATGGCACGGACTGACTGTGCGTTGATTACCTTCCATTGAACAAGAAGACAATCAAGAACAAGTATCCACTTCCCAACATTAATGAGCTATTCGAGCAACTCAAAGGTGCTAAAGTATTCTTCAAGCTTGACCTTCGGATGGGTTATCATCAAATTCGCATTCGTGAACAAGATATTCCCAAGACATCTTTTAGAACAAGCTTTGGTTCTTTTGAATATACTGTCATGTCTTTCGGCCTTGTCAATGCTCCTCCAACATTCTCTCGAATGATGAACTTCATCTTCAACCCCTACACCAACGAATTCGTCTTGGTGTATCTCGATGATATTTTGGTCTTCTCCAAGAATAAGAAGGATCATGCCAAACATTTGCGATTGGTGCTCAACAAGCTTAGAGAGCATCAATTCTATGTGAAATTTTCCAAATGTGAGTTCTGGCTTGATGAAGTCCTTTATCTTGGTCACATCATCTCTGCCAAGGGCATCGCTGTTAATCCCGAGAAGGTGTCTGCAGTTGTGAATTGGGAACCTCCTCAGACTGTCAAGCAGCTCTGCAATTTTCTTGGTCTTGCAAGCTATTGCTGAAGCTTCGTTGAGAACTTCTCTAAGATTGCAAAGCCTCTTTCCAACCTCCTCCAGAAGCATGTCAAGTATGTCTGGACGACCGATTGTGATGTTGCTTTCAACACCCTCAAAGAGAAGCTAGTCACAGCTCCTGTCTTGACTCCTCCAGATGAATCCAAGCCATTCGAAGTCTTCTGTGATGCTTCTCTTCTATGTCTCGGTGCTGTGTTAATGCAAGAGAAGAAAGTTGTGGCCTATACCTCTTGTCAGTTGAATCCCAACGAAAAGAACTACCCCACTCACGATCTCGAGTTGGCGGCAGTTGTCCATGCATTGATAACATGGAGACATCTCTTGTTGGGAAGGAAAGTGGACATTTTCACTGATCACAAGAGCCTCAAGTATATGTTCACTCAACCCAACCTCAACCTCAGACAAACTCGATGGGTCGAAATGATTCAAGAGTACAATCCAAGTATTGAATACACTCCTGGCAAGGCGAATGTGATTATAGATGCTCTGAGTAGAAAGGCTTATTGCAACAGCTTAATTCTCAAGCCCTTCCAACCGGATCTTTGTGAAGCTTTCCGCAAACTGAATCTTCAAGTTGTTCCTCAAGGCTTTCTTGCCTACCTCATAGTCTCTCCTACTTTGGAAGATCAAATTCGTGAGGCACAACTCCTGGATACCATGGTGAAAAAGGTGAAACGTGGTATTGACAAAGGCATTTCCAAGTACAAGTGCTTCCACATTGATGACAAAGATACTCTTTTCTTCGAGGATCGAATTGTGGTTCCTAAAGGTGATCTGAGAAAAGTCATTATGAACGAGGCACACAATTCCCTTCTATCCATTCATCCTGGAAGTACGAAGATGTACCATGACCTCAAGCAGTCGTATTGGTGGACTCGAATGAAGCGAGAAATTGCTCAATTCGTGAACGAATGTGACGTCTGCAGAAGGGTGAAAGAAGAACACCAACGACCAGCTAGTCTCCTCCAACCTCTTGCTATTCCAGAATGGAAGTTTGATCATATCAGGATGGACTTCGTGACTGGATTTCCTAAGTCCAAGCATGGAAATGATGCTATCTTTGTTGTCATTGACAAGCTTACTAAAGTGGCTCATTTACTTCCGATCAAAGAATCTATCACAGCAGCTCAGTTGGCAGAGCTATACACCTCTAGGATTGTCTCCTTGCACGGCATTCCACAGTTGATTTCTTCAGACCGTGGAAGCATTTTCACCTCTAAGTTTTGGGACTCCTTTCAGAAAGCCATGGGCACCAACATTCGTTTCAGCACAACTTTCCATCCTCAAACAAGTGGCCAAGTCGATCGAGTCAATCGAATCCTTGAAGACATGCTCAGGGCTTGTGTCATCTCTTTCGGTATGAAGTGGGAAGATTGTCTTCCATATGCCAAGTTCTCCTACAACAACAGCTTCCAAGCGAATTCGGGCAAGGCACCATTCGATATTCTCTATGGCAGAAAGTGTCGTACTCCTCTCAATTGGTCTGAGACAGGTGAACGCCAACTTCTTGGAAACGACTTGATCACAGAAGCCGAAGAAATGTGCAAAGTCATTCGTGAGAATCTCAAAGCCGCGCAATCGCGCAACAAGAGCTATTATGATGACAAGCACCGTGATGTGGCTTTTGAAATCGGAGACCATGTCTACCTCCGCGTCTCTCCAATGAAAGGCACTCATCGGTTCGGTATTAAAGGGAAGCTTCCCCCTAGATACGTGGGTCCTTTCAAGATCATTGGCAAAAGAGGCGACCTCACCTATCAACTTGAGTTTCCGTCCAACTTTGCAAACGTGCATGATGTGTTTCACGTGTCACAGCTTCGCAAGTGCTTCAAGACTCCTGAGCGCACTATCGACTTTGAAGAAATTGACCTCCAAGAAGATCTCTCTTATCATGAGCACCCCGTTGCTATTCTTGAAGAAACCGAGCGCAAGACTCGCAACAAGTCAATCAAATTCCTGAAAGTGAAGTGGTCACACCATTCCGACCGAGAAGCCACCTGGGAGCGCGAGGATCACCTCCGTTCCGAATATCCGGAGTTCTTTCAGTCCTAGATCTCGGGATGAGATCGTCTTGTAGTGGTGGAGTGTTGTAACACCCCGGATGTAACTTTCCATATTTGTAACTCCAACTCTTGCCATTTTTGGCTATGTGCTATGGTATTCCCTCCGTGGTTGGGTTTTGTATTTCATTTTGCATTTTGTTCGTGTCATGCATTTCATATCATGTCATCATGTGCATCTCATTTGCATACGTGTTCGTCTCATGCATCCGAGCATTTTCCCCGTTGTCCATTTTGCAATCCGATACTCCCACATGCACCGGTGCACCCCTCTTGTCTCTTTCGTGTGCGGGTGTTAAACGTTCTCGCAATGGACCAAGGCTTGCCAAGTGGCCTTGGTACACCACCGGTAGACCACCTGTCAAGTTTCGTGTCATCTGGAGCTCGTTTGATACTCCAACGGTTAACCAGGTGCCTGCAAAGGCCTCTTTTGGGTTGCAGCCCAAAACCCCTCCAAAACAGCCCAATAACCCATCTAAGTCACTTCCATGCTCTCCGTCGTCGGATCACGATCGTGAGGGCGAAAACTACACCTCATTTGGACTCTCCAAACTCCTCCTACCTATAAATATGTTCTCCCCCTTCAAATCACAGGCGAAACCCTAGCCACCGCTCCCCTCGCGCCGCCGGACACGTCCGGGCGATGCCGGACGCGTTCGCCTCTGCCGCCCGACCTCTCGCAGCCTGCCATGTGGCGCCCGGCCACCCGGGCTGCCGCCGGCCCGTCATCGGCACCCGCGGCCCACGTCGCGCCGCCCCGCGCCCGACCCCGCCGGCCGCCGCCCGCCGTCGTGGCCCCGCGCTCCGCCGCCTCCGCCTCCGCCGCCGGCCTCCATCCGCCGCGCCCCGCCGTCCAGCGCCTCCGGCGCCGCGCTCGTCTGCTCGGTCGCCGCCGACCTGTGACACCCCAAAAATTTGGCCTTGTTTTAATAAGTTAAAATTTTTGCCAGGAATTAAAACTTTGAATTTCTGAGCTCCATTTTGATTTTCAATCATTTCCTTCCCTGTTATGATGAGTTTTTCCCAAAGAGAAAACTTTTCAAACATGGCATTGGACTTATTTAATCTGTCAAGAGAAACTTTCCCTTATTTAATATAACTAATTAAATAATTAAGTTGCTTGATCTTTACTTTCTTGAAAATGGTGTTTCAAGGTTATATGGCCATATTTGAACTACAACCATTGGATAAATTCACCTAAAATTCTAACCAAAAATTGGAGATGTCATGTGATGTTTTTAAATCACTTTCATACAAAAATATCTTTTATTTATGTAATATTTTGAGCTCTACACTCAATTTTTCTTCTCTGGTCCAGAGTGCAATTTGCACTACAACCCATTTAAATATTTCTTTCTAGCCTCCACCAAAATTATGGGATGATGGTAATAGCCTATGATTCAACTTTATGCAAAAACCTAGTGCTGTTATTTGAAAATATTGAGTGAATCAACCTCTTTTTCATTCTGGTCCAGCCTTGTGATTTTTACTGCAACCTATTTAATTTTGATCCAAAGATCTTGTGTTTTCTCCTACTTGTAGACAGCCCTACCAAACCCCTAAATCCAGGAGCATGCACCCATTGGATTAATTTTGGTTCATGAAATAATGTCATTTATCTCCTGTCCAGAATTGTAGTTTTGCAAAACTTGCACTAGCAAGTTTCCCCTTTTGTCCAAACAACCTCACCACTCCCTCTTGCATCCAAAGAGACTTCAATCTGGAGATTTTGGCCACCCCAAGAAGAGCCTAGGTGCCTGTGGCATTTTGTCACACACCTGGAGAGCATAGCCAGATTTGGCATGGATTCAAGTTTACACTGTGAACTTGGTCACCTGACCTAACAACCATGCCCATTCACCCTCTATCTAACCCTAATCTAGCCCTGTATCTTCCCAGCTTCAACCGCGACCTCTAGCATGCTCTGGCATTACGCCGAGCACGTCCCGTGCACGCCCGGAGCGCGAGCAGAGCGTGCGTTTGGCACGCGTTTTGCACGTGCCGCGTCCGAGCCGACGCGTCACGCCCCTGGCCTTGCCTCCACTGCAGAGCTACGCCACGCACGTCCCTCCTCACCGCAACATGCCAAGCCGCCCCTCGCCACGTCCCCGACAGGCCAGGAACTAGCCGCCACGGCCGCCGACAGCCCCTGCTCCGTTCAGCGCCGCCCAAGCCTCTTCCGCTCGCCACCTGGCCCCTGGAACAGCGCGAGCTCATCCACGAGTGTGTCCGCTAGCGCTCGTTGCTGCCACGACGCCCTAGCTACAGAATGGCGGTCTCCGGCGACCTTATCCGCAGCCGCCGAGGAACCGCCTTGCCACGCCTATAAAAGGAGGCCCCGAGCTTCCCCGAGCACGCAGGCAACCTCAGGCCACCCCAATGGCGCTCCCCTGCCTCGCATTCGACCCGGGGAGGCCTCCTTCCTCATCTACGGCAACTCCTACCGCCGCCACCGCCCCGGCCAATCCGGCACCTCCAGTACCTCCCCCTCTCCGTTCTCTTCGCCAGGAACCTCCTCATCCTCTCGTGAACCCGTCCCCCTACTTGATTTTGATCGGGAGCCATCGCCGCCACAAAAGCACTTTGCTCCCGAAGCCTTCTCCGCCGCGAAGCTCGCCACCGGCAGCTCCCTCCATCCCCACCTGCTTGGCGACCACCGGAAGGATCGCCCTTGCGTGGCGGATCCATCCCCGCCCTCAGGGCCCCGCGAGGAGCCGCCAGTCACCGGCGATAATCGCCGGAGCTCCGCCTCCGCTCGAGACAGAGGAAGGAGAGGGAAAAAGACTAGTCAAACCTGACTAGTGGGCCCCCTGGACCCACTATCAGCGACCCCGCACCTGTCCACGTGGGATTAAGTGGAAGCGTAAACTACCTAGTACGTCTTCCCTGCATCGAAAGCGTATTCTGCCCAAAACGTTTTCTTTTTCTGTTTTTATTAAAAACAGATTTTGACCAAATCTTTGACTGCCTATAACTTTTTAAATATAACCCCAAATGAATTAATTCTTTTTCCTACCTCTCTCAAATTTCACCCAGTTTATATTAAGATTTATTTTAAAAAAATTCAGAACAGCTTTTGGTGCTGTTTTTATTTTGTGTGTTAATTCTTTTATATGGCTAAAATAGGATTTTTGAAGAGAGGAGAAATGTTTCAAGTTTTGGAGTGCACCCTGCCTTTCCACACATTAAAGGCAAGCATTCTGAATCCTGGCATAATAATTTTGGTGTGATCGTTGATACATTTATAACACCCCGCATTTCGAAGGACTTGTTATTTCATGTGGTATGATCATATGCATGAGTGCATATTAGTGATTTCCATGCTGTTGGAAATGAACACACTTGTGATGAAAATCACGCTCATGTGCCTTGCATGCATACCGGCAGGAACCCGGGAAAACCTCTGCCTTGGGTAGGCATGAGTTTGTCGCCGGTCTCCGTCGGGACGGTTATGTATGGTATGGCATGGCAAGGTATTATGAGCGGTGACTCTGTTGGTTGAAATATATTCGTTATGCTAATCATGCAGGGAATACTTAAACCTCCTAAGTCGACCGTAGATCGAGTCTTGTTCCATTAACCCCCATACTTGTTTCGTACTACCACTCGTCTCTATAGCAAGTAGAGTACGGTTCAGTAAGTTGTCAACCTCTTTCTAGCACACACCGTACAGAGAGGCCATGGTGGAAGATACCGGTTGTAGCTGGTAGGCAGGCCACCTGGTCCAGGGGCATGGGTGTTTCCGGTTGGCACCGAGAGGGGAGGCCACCCCTTAGAGCGCGCGATATAAATTTGATCCCATGCTACGCGAGGTTGTAGCCTCCCCACTTAGAGTTGCTTGACAGGTGTCGTGGGTGATTCCAGACACGTGTGAGTTAAGCTGGTGTGTGCAAGTTAGGTGTGTTTTCAACTAAAAGGCCGTAGACAGAATTAGTCCCGACGGACTAAAGAAATCCGTTACTCGTGGGTAAAGAGTACACCCTCTGCAGAGATTAAACCTATTCGAATAGCCGTGTCCATGGTTAAGGATTACAGTCTGGGATGGGTCAAGTGTCGGTCTTAGTGTCGGTCTTCGGAGGTGAACTGTTAACCAGAACTGGAACTACTACTTGTGACTTGTGATAATTATGATTATTATTATTGTTGACTAACCCGTGATATTATTGTTATTATCGAGTATCTCTAGGACGGTTCTACCTCCGGGATATTCACTATGATTATTTATTTTTAAGCCCTTTATGTGGTGTCGCTCAGACGCCCGACTGTGGCATTTCTTTTAAAGCTCTATATGTGGCGTCGCTCAGACGCCCGACTGTGGCATTTCTTTTAAAGCCCTTTATGTGGTGTCGCTCAGACGCCCGACTGTGGCATTTCTTTTAAAGCCCTTTATGTGGTGTCGCTCAGACGCCCGACTGTGGCATTTCTTTTAAAGCCCTTTATGTGGTGTCGTTCAGACGCCCGACTGTGGCATTTCTTTTTAAGCCCTTTATGTGGTGTCACTCAGACGCCCGACTGTGGCATTTCTTTTTAAGCCCTTTATGGGGTGTCGCTCAGACGCCCGACTGTGGCATTTCTTTTAAAGCCTTTATGTGGTGTCGCTCAGACGCCCGACTGTGGCATTGCTTATTATTTATTTCATAAATTTTAATACTACTATGTTATTGCAATTTTATAAATAACTTGCTTGCACGCATCAGAGTTTTATTTATCTTTTGTGACTGACGTCATGAGCATAAAATATTTTTAGCACATCATTGTTATATTATACCTGTGTTCATAATGTTTGCGAGTACATTCAAAATACTCACTGGCTTGTCCCTGGCTATTGTCTTGGCCAGATCTTCTTGCACGGAAAGGAGCGTGACGATGACAGCCTTTCTGGAAAGGAGCGTCCCGGGGCTGATGAGCACGACGGTCTTTTCTGGAAATTTATACCCAGAAAACCGGTCGTGACACGACCGCGCCTCGGTCGCCGCCGCCGCCGCCAGCGGCAGATCCGGCGCCCCCTAGCCGGAGCCGCCCCGTCTCCGTCCTCCTTGTCCAACTCCGGCAGCCGCACCGCCCCATCTCCGGCGTTCCTCGGTTCCCGCGCCCGACAAACCCTAGATCTGGAGGTTGTTTTCGTCCAAGTCCTTTTTCCTGCAGTATTTTTATGCCACATTCATCGCATCATATCTCTGCATTCGTAGCTCTGTTTCATGCGCATGATATATCAAAATGTTCATCACGTTGTGCTCTTCATTTTCTTCCTATGGGCCATGTTCGTTTGAGGTCATCTCGATGCCCAAAACTCTGGTGCGAGAGTGCTATATAATGTTAGTTTTTGATTCTTAACAGATTGTGGGCATTTGTCATTTTTGCTACATTTATTGTGTGCAGCTTATGGGCACGAGCTCTAGATGTGTTATGTACTATGCCATGCCATCTTTACAAAGGTGCTTGCCTTGAATTTTTCTGAGTTATGTGGTGACTAGAACAAGCATGCAAACTAGGCTTCGTGATGTTGCTGATTTCAGTCCCTGTTCTGCTGTTATTTTTATGCCATGTAAACTTGATGCTACAGAGAGATCCATGCATATTTTGAGATACTTCAGTAAGGATGTTTTGAACATATGGTTATGCTCTATCCATCCACGCCCCTATTTGCAATTATGGAGTAGTCTAGCATGTCATTGTCTTCCTCTACTTTTGCTATAAAATGTTTCCTGGCAGATTGTTTACATGTTATTCAAATTTGACAAGGTTGGTCTAGTTGATCCTTGCATGCTATGATCTTCTTCTTGCCATGCTTAGTTTCATAAATATGTATTGTTGCTGGTGCTATGCTTATCTTGTCATGAAATGACTTGTAGTGAGTGAATCGAGCTCGCAAAGATGCCTTCATAATGCTGTTAATGCCATGCTCTGTTTCCTGAATCTATTAACGAAACTTGCTATGTTTACATGGGTGCCATCATATCTTCTGTTCCTTTTGGGCTCATGGTCAGTAAAGGACTTTTGTTCTATGCATTTAGTAGTATCATGCCATGCCTTAAGTTTATATGATATGTTCATATAGCATGATGTTTGCTTTCTCTAAACATTGCTTCCTGATGTTGTTTCTGCCAAGTTAGTGAAGTCTGTGCTGCTGTTATCTTTTGCACTTTTGCCATGGTTGCTTGAACCTGTTAATGTGTGAATTAGCCGTAGCTAAGTGTACATCTTTTGTCAAGCATCTCTTGTATATTACTGTCATGTGCTTTGTTGATATGTTGGGGTGCTGTAGCATAGTTTCTTGATGTATTCTAAGTGCTATCATGCTGTTAACCGCAGTTTTGTGTCATTCTTGTTTTGCTTGCCATTTGCAAAACGTGCACCCGATTCGGGTGATCTTTATATCGATTTCAACTGAAATCATCTCATCTTTCCAGCGGCATACTTGGTTTGCCAAGTTGATGCCTTGTTCATCATTTTTTCTTCCGGAGCCCGCATAAGCATTGCATATCACATCTCGCATATCATGCCATGTATTGCATCATGTTGCTTGTGAATTGCACCGTGATTTATTGTGGTTCCATTGCTTGTGTTCTTGCCTTGGGTATAGCCGGCAGACGAGTACGTGAATGAGGAACCTGTTGAGTACACTAACGAGGATCAAGCTTTCGACAACTCTGAGAACCTTGCAGGCAAGATGACCATACCCTTGATATCACTTCTATCTTTGTTTTGCTAGTTGCTCGCTCTATCGCTATGTTAGCTCTACCTACCACTTGTTCATCATGCCTCCCATATTGCCATGTCAAACCTATAACCATCATGTCCTAGCAAACCGTTGTTTGGCTATGTCACCGCTTTTGCTCAGCCCCTCTTATGGCGTTGCTAGTTGAAGGTGAAGATGAAGTTTGTTCCTTGTTGGAACATGGATACTTTGGGATATCACAATATCTCTTGTTTAATTAATGCACCTATATACTTGGTAAAGGGTGGAAGGTTCGGCCTTATGCCTGGTGTTTTGTTCCACTCTTGCCGCCCTAGTTTCCGTCATACCGGTGTTATGTTCCTTGATTTTGCGTTCCTTACGCTGTTGGGTGATTTATGGGACCCCCTTGACAGTTCGCTTTGAATAAAACTCCTCCAGCAAGGCCCAAACTTGGTTTTACCATTTGCCACCTAAGCCTTTTTCCCTTGGGTTTTCGCGAGCCCAAGGGTCATCTTTATTTACCCCCCCGGGCCAGTGCTCCTCCAAGTGTTGTCCCAAACTAGAGCACCGTGCGGGACCGTCCCTTGGCAACTTGGGTTATGTTGGTACTTGTACGCTTAGCTTATCCGGTGTGCCCTGAGAACGAGATATGTGCAGCTCCTATCGGGATTTGTCGGCACAGTGGGTGGTCTTGCTGGTCTTGTTTTACCATTGTCGAAATGTCTTGCGAGCTGGGATTCCAAGACCGATTGGGTCTTCCCGGGAGAAGGTATATCCTTCGTTGACCGTGAGAGCTTGCGATGGGCTAAGTTGGGACACTACCCTGTAGGGTATTATCTTTCGAAAGCCGTGCCCGCGGTTATGAGGCAGATGTGAATTTGTTAATGTCCGGTTGTAGAGAACTTGACACTTGACTTCATTAAAATGCATCAACCGTGTGTGTAGCCGTGATGGTCTCTTCTCGGCGGAGTCCGGGAAGTGAACACGGTTTGGGTTATGTATGAATGTAAGTAGTTTCAGGGTCACTTCTTGATCACTTCTAGCTTCTCGACCGTTGCGTTGCTTCTCTTCTCGCTCTCACTTGTGTATGTTAGCCGCCATATATGCTTAGTGCTTGCTGCAGTTCCACCATATTACCCCTTTCCTACCTACAAGCTTAAATAGTCTTGATCTCGTGGGTGTGAGATTGCTGAGTCCCCGTGGCTCACAGATTCTACCAAAACAGATGCAGGTACCAAGGATACCAGCGCAAGTGGCGCAACCGAGCTTAAGTGGGAGTTTGATGAGGACCTTGGTCGTTACTATGTTTCGTTTCTAGATGATCAGTAGCGGAGCCCAGTCGGGACGATTGGGGATCTAGCATTTGGGGTTGTCTTCTTTTCATTTGGATCTGACTGTAGCCGGTCTATGGGTGTATTTTGAATGATGTATGATTTTTTTTATGTATTGTGTGAAGTGGCGATTGTAAGCCAACTCTCTTTATCCCATTCTTGTTCATTACATCGGATTGTGTGAAGATGACCCTTCTTGCGACAAAACCACCATGCGGTTATGCCTCTAAGTCGTGCTTCGACACGTGGGAGATATAGCCGCATCGTGGGCGTTACACAACATCAGAGATAGAAATATCATTAGGATTCTCAGGTGTGTCTACAGTAGGTTCACTAGAAGCATGCAAAGTCCTATCATTTTTCTTTTTCTTCTTTTTAGAAGAACTAGGTGCCTCTAAATTATTTCTCTGAGAATCTTGCTCGATTCTCTTAGGGTGGCCTTCAGGATACAAAGGTTCCTGAGTCATTCTACCAGTTCTAGTAGGCACTCTAACATCAAAGTCATTTATATTATTTAACTCATCAAGCAAATCATTTTGAGCTTTAAGTACTTGCTCATCTTGGGTAGCAACCATAGAAGCATATTTGCTAACGTGGTGAAGTTCATCTTTAACTCTAGCCAGATTATCACCTATGTGTCCTATCTCGAAAGCATTGTTCTTTAAATCTCTACCAACATAAGCATTAAAACATTCTTGTCTAGCCATAATGTCATCAAATTCATCTAAGCACGGGCTATGAAATTTAGTAGAGGGTATTTCAACTTTATCATATCTATAGAGAGAATTTACCTTTACTACCTGTGATGGGTTATCAAGACAATATGGTTCTTCAGGCGGTATATTAAGACCATGTATTTCTTCAATCAGAGGTAAATTCTTAACATCTTCAGCTTTAATACCTTTTTCTTTCATTGATTTCTTTGCCTCTTGCATATCTTCAGGACTGAGAAATAAAACACCTCTCTTCTTTGGAGTGGGTTTAGGAATAGGCTCAGGAGTTGGCTCAATTGGTTCAGGAATTACTTCAGGAACTGGCTGAGGAAGAGTCTAATTATTTTCATTAGTCAACATATTATTCAATAGTATTTCAGCTTCGTCGACTGTTCTTTCCCTGAAAACACAACCAGCACAACTATCCAAGTAGTCCTTGGAACCATTGGTTAGTCCATTATAAAAGATATCAAGTATTTCATTTTTCTTAAGAGGATGATCGGGCAAAGCATTAAGTAACCGGAGAAGCCTCCCCCAAGCTTGTGGGAGACTCTCTTCTTTGATTTGCACAAAATTATATATTTCCCGCAAGGCAGCTCATTTCTTATGAGCAGGGAAATATTTATCAGAGAAGTAATAAATCATATCCTGGGGACTACGCACACTACCAGGAGCAAGAGAATTATACCAAGTCTTAGCATCACCCTTTGATGAGAACGGAAATATCTTAAGGATATATAAATAGTGAGACTTCTCATCATTAGTAAACAGGGTAGCTATATCGTTCAACTTTGTAAGATGTGCCACAACAATTTCAGATTCAAGGCCATAAAAAGGATCAGATTCAACTAAAGTAATAATATCAGGATCAACAGAGAATTCATAATCCTTATCGGTAACACAGATAGGTGAAGTAGCAAAAGCAGGATCGGGTTTCATCTAGCATTAAGAGACTGCTGCTTCCATTTAGCTAATAATTTCTTAAGATCATTTCTAACATTGCAAGCAAGAATTTCCATAGCAGCTGTTTCATGCATAACATAACCCTTAGGAACAACAGGTAATACATAATCATTGGGGGGACCTTCATCATCACTATCATCAATAATATGTTCTTCAATATTTTCATTCCCCCTAAATATAGCAAGTTGTTCATCTAGAAATTCACCTAATGGCAAAGTAGTATCACGCACAGAAGTAGTTTCATCATGCATAGCAGAAGTGGCATCATCAATAACATGCGACATATCAGAATTCATAGCAGTAGCAGGTTTAGGTGTCGCAAGCATACTTATAACGGAAGGAGAATCTAGTGTAGAGCTAGATGGTAGTTCCTTATCTCCCCTCGTAGTTGAGGGCAAAATAGTAGTTCGATCATCTGTCAAGTTCTTCATAGTGATCAACAGACATAAATCCCAAGTGAGTCAGAGAATAGAGCTATACTCCCCGGCAACGGCGCCAGAAATTAGTCCTGATAACCCACTAGTATAGGGGATCGCAATAGCTTTCGAGGGTAGAGTATTCAACCCCAATTTATTGATTCGACACAAGGGGAGCCAAAGAATATTCTTGAGTATTAGCAATTGAGTTGTCAACTCAACCACACCTGGATAACTTAGTATCTACATCAAAGTGTTTAGTAGCAAAAGTGGTATGATAATAAAGGTAGCGGTAGCAAAAGTAAAAGTAAATGTTTTTGGGTTTTTGTAGTAGTTGTAATAGTAGCAACGGAAAAGTAAATAAGCTAAGAACAATATATGAAAAGCTCCTAGGCAATGGATCAGTGATGGATAATTATGCCGGATGCGATTCCTCATGAAATAGTTATTACATAGGGTGATATAGAACTAGCTCCAATTCATCAATGTAATGTAGGCATGTATTCCGTAAATAGTCATACGTGCTTATGGAAAAGAACTTGCATGACATCTTTTGTCCTACCCTCCCGTGGCAGCGGGGTCCTAGCGGAAACTAAGGGATATTAAGGCCTCCTTTTAATAGAGAACCGGGACAAAGCATTAGCACATAGTGAATACATGAACTCCTCAAACTATGGTCATCACCGAGAAGTATCCCGATTATTGTCACTTTGGGGTTGTCGGATCATAACACATAATAGGTGACTATAGACTTGCGAGATAGGATCAAGAACACACATATATTCTTGAAAACATAATAGGTTCAGATCTGAAATCATGGCACTCAGGCCCTAGTCACAAGCATTAAGCATAGCAAAGTCATAGCAACATCAATCTCAGAAGATAGTGGATACTAGGGATCAAACCCTAACAAAACTAACTTAATTACATGGTAAATGTCATCCAACCCATCACCGTCCAGCAAGCCTACGATGGAATTACTCACGCACGGCGGTGAGCATCATGAAATTGGTGATGGATGATGGTTGATGATGACGACGGCGATGAATCCCCCTCTCCAGAGCCCCGAACAGACTCCAGATCAGCCATCCCGAGAGAGATTAGGGCTTGGCGGCGGCTCCGTGTCGTGAAACGCGATGAAACTTTCTATCTGATTTTTCTCTCCCCGAGACGGTATATATGGAGTTGGAGTTGAGGTCGGGAGGTGTCCAGGGGGCCCACGAGATAGGAGGGCGCACCCTAGGGGGGGCGCCCCCTGTCTCGTGGACAGCCCGTGGGCCCCCTGGCCTTCATTCTTTCGCCAAAAATTCTTATTAATTCTAAAAAGTGCCTCCGTGGATTTCCAGGACATTCCGAGAACTTTTCTTTTCTACACATAAAACAACATCATGGCAGTTCTGCTGAAAACAGCATCAGTCCGGGTTAGTTTCATTCAAATCATGCAAGTTAGAGTCCAAAACAAGGGCAAAAGTGTTTGGAAAAGTAGATACGTTGGAGACACATCAATTGCATGTGATGTTTATCCTTTATGCATCTTATTTTTCTTAGTACGACGGTAGCATTATGAGATGATCCCTTACTAAATTTCAAGGTATAAGTGTTCTCCCTGAGTATGCACCGTTGCGACAGTTCTTCGTGCTGAGACACCACGTGATGATCGGGTTTGATAAGATCTACGTTCATACAACGGGTGCAAGCAAGTTTTGCACATGCAGAATACTCGGGTTAAACTTCACGAGCCTAGCATATGCATATATGGCCTCGGAATACTGAGACCGAAAGGTTGAGCGTGAATCATATAGTAGATATGATCAACATAGTGATGTTCACCATTGAAAACTACTCCATCTCACATGATGATCGGACATGGTTTAGTTGATTTGGATCACGTGATAACTTAGATTATTAGAGGGATGTCTATCTTAGTGGGAGTTCTTAAATAATATGATTAATTGAACTTTAATTTATCATGAACTTAGTCCTTGTAGTATTTGCATATCTATGTTGTAGGTCAATAGCTCGCCATGTAGCTCCCTGTTTATTTTTATATGTTCCTAGAGAAATATAATTTGAAAGATGATAGTAGCAATGATGCGGACTTGGTCCATGATCTGAGGATTTTGCTCATTGCTGCACAGAAGAAATATGTCCTTGATGCACTGCTAGGTGACAGACCTATTGCAGGAGCATATGCAGACGTTATGAACATTTTGACAAAAGCTTGGTATGATGATTACTTGATAGTTTAGTGCACCATGCTTTACGGCTTAGAACCGGGACTTTATAAATGTTTTGAACTCCATGGAACATATAAGATGTTCCAAGAGTTGAAATTGGTATTTCATACTCATGCCTGTATCAAGAGGTATGAGACCTCTGACAGTACTTTGCCTACAAGATGGAGGAGAATATCTCAACCAGTGAGAATGTGCTCAGATTGTCTGGGTACTACAATTGCTTGAATCAAGTGGGAGTTAATCTTCCAGATAAGATAGTAATTGATAAAGTACTCTAGTCACTCTCTCCAAGTTACTAGAACTTTGTGATGAACTATAATATGCAAGGGATGACGAAAGTAATTCCCGAGCTCTTCGCGATGCTGAAATCGACGAAGGTAGAAATCAAGAAAAAGCATCAAGTGTTTATGGTTGACAAGACCACTAGTTTCAAGTAAAAGGGCAAAGGAAAAGAAAGGGAACTTCAAGAAGAAATGGTCACTGGAAGTGGAACTACCCTAGAAACTTGGTGGATAAGAAGGATGGCAAAGTGAACAAAGCTATATTTCATATACATGTTATTTATGTGTACTTTACTAGTGTTTATAGCAACCCCTCGGTATTTTATACTGGTTCAATTGCTAAGAGTAGTAACTCGAAATAGGGGTTGTCGAATGAACATAGACTAGTTAAGGGTGAAGTGATGATGTGTGTTGGAAGTGGTTCCAAGATTGATATGATCATCATCGCACACTCCCTATACTTTTGGGACTAGTGTTGAACCTAAATAAATGTTATTTGGTGTTTGCGTTGAGCATGAATATGATTTGATCATGTTTATTGCAATATGTTTATTCATTTAAAGTTAGAGAATAATTGTTGTTCTGTTTACATGAATAAAACCTTCGATGGTAATACACCCAATAAAAATAGTTTGTTGGATATCGATCATAGTGATACACATATTCATAATATTGAAGCCAAATGATGCAAAGTTAATAATGATAGTGCAACTAATTTGTGGCACTGCCGTTTAGGTCATATTAGTGTAAATCGCATGAAGAAACTCCATGCTGATGGGTTTTTGGAATAACTTGATTATGAATCATTTGATGCTTGGGAACCATGCCTCATGGGCAAGATGACTAAGACTCCGTTTTCCAGAACAATGGAGCGAGCAACTTCCATATTGGAAATAGTACATACTGATTTATGCGGTCCAATGAGTGTTGAGGCTCACGGCGGGTATCGTTATTTTCTGACCTTCACAGATGATTTGAGCAGATATGGGTATATCTACTTGATGAAACATAAGTCTGAAACATTTGAAAAGTTCAAAGAATTTCAGAGTGAAGTGGAAAATCATCGTAACAAGAAAATAAAGTTTCTACGATTTGATTGTGGAGGTGAATATTTGAGTTATGAGTTTGGTCTTCATTTGAAACAATGTGGAATAGTTTCACAACTCACGCCACATGGAACACCACAATGTAATGGTGTGTCCGAACATCGTAACCGTACTTTATTAGATATGGTGCGATCTATGATGTCTCTTACTGATTTGCCACTATCGTTTTGGGATTATGCATTAGAGACAACTGCATTCACATTAAAATAGGGCACCATCTAAATCCATTGAGGCGACACCATATAAAACTATGGTTTGGCAAGAAATCTAAGCTGTCGTTTCTTAAAGTTTGGGGTTGTGATTCTTATGTGAAAAAGCTTCAGCCTGATAAGCTCAAACCCAAATCGAAGAAGTGCGTCTTCATAGGATACCCAAAAGAGACTATTGGGTACACCTTCTATCACAAATCCGAAGGCAAGATAATCGTTGCTAAGAATGGATCTGTTCTAGAGAAGGAGTTTCTCTCGAAAGAAGTGTGTGGGAGGAAAGTAAAACTTGATGAGGTAATTGTACCGTCTCCCAAATTGGAAAGTAGTTCATCACAGAAATCAGTTCTAGTGATGCCTACACCAATTAGTGAGGAAGTTAATGATGATGATCATGAAACTTCAGATCAAGTTACTATCGAACCTCGTAGGTCAAATAGAATATGTTTCGCACCAGAGTGGTACGGTAATCCTATCCTGGGAATCATGTTACTAGACCATGACGAACCTATGAACTATGAGGAAGCGATGATGATCGCATATTCCATGAAATGGTTTGAGGCAACGATATCTGTCGAGGAATTGTCACGATAGATGTCCTAGTGTGAGGATTTAGCCGTGAGGCCAACACATCTATGTGGTAGCTTGAGGCCAACACATCTTTGGTCAAATACGCCTATGTTTGGATAATAACCTGGCCAAGAGGGTAGTAACGCTATGTTCTCTTTGTCGAATACGCCTATGTTTGAACAGGAAGCCCCCAAGTGACATACTGACGAGTGTGGCGTTGAGCCGATCAAGAGGGTACCGACAACTATGTTCTCTTTGGTGAATACACCTATGTTTGAACAGGAAGCCCCCATGTAACCATATAAGTTTTGGCATTGTGCCGATCAAGAGGGTACCGACAACTATGATTCGAATACGATTAGGAAGCCCCCAAGTGACCATAATAAGATGAGCCCAAGGGAGGATACCCATGTTTGAACCGCGCATCATGGCAGCAATTTCTCTTTGGCAACCTTTAATTTTTCTGAGAACTTGAACTTGCGAGAAATGGATTCTTTTTGAACCGGAGTTTGAGCCGGATATTGAGAGCTCCAGAGCTTTGTGGAAGACAGTTTCCTCCTAAACCCGATTTTGAACTGAATATTGAGAGCTTCAATGATGTGTGGGAGACGCGATTTCCCTTGAACCAGATTGTAAACCAGAAGCATCATTGTGAACCGGAATTTTTCTAATGGCCTTTTAACTTTTCATCAATATAGTAATAATCTCCGGGGCCGGGTTATTTTCCCTCCAATGAGCCAGGTTCATGAATTGGCCAAGTCATGTCATTGTAGCCACCGAGTCTTAAGACTACTCGAGTAGTTGGCTTGAGACTCTCCAAGCTTGACCATTGTATAACCAGTGGATTGCTGGAAGATGTCAAATCTTGGTGGGTTATAATTGACCCTTTGCATTGACCCGTCAGGTCTAGGCAAGGTCCATAGCTTGATGGACTCTTTTGTAATGATGAATTGTCTAGCATAAGATATTGCACAAACGAGAGTAATTTTTCTCAAAAAAAATAAAAATGTATCAATATAAACATGACAGGATGGATTCCACCTGATATGCTCGACCGAAAATTACCAGCCGCAGGGTTGCAGCAATGATGACAGAGGTGGCAGCTAAAAGCGCAGCACCAGGCGGCTCAGCAGTGATCCTCCGGGTCATGTTTGACCCTTTTTTTTGAAGTCTCTCTTCTTGTTTTTCCTGCTCCATTCTTCCAATCGAATCCCCAATTCTCCTTTCTGCAGGCAGCAGCCAGCACACAGGGATGCAATGGCTTTAGAGGCAAAATCAAGTGGGGGCAATGCGGGCGTAAGCCGCAGGAGTTGCGGGGCCGCAGGAAGCTCGTTAGCAACAGCTTGAAAGCGGGGCCGCAGAGACGAAGTGGAGGTGCCCAAGCAACAAACGGCTCAGGGTTGGCGACGTCTCAAGGCGGGGCCGACTCGGAGGTAGACGATGAAGTCCGGCAGAGGAGACGGCGACTTGGTACAGTGAGCCGGCACGTGGAGGATACGAGTCGTGACGTGGCTGCGGCGGCGTGAGGCAGTGCAGGGGCCACGGCGGCTCAGCGGCGATGGGGCAGACCCTCTCAGAGACAAGGAGAGGCCGCAGCGGCTCCGCGGGGTGAAACCACAACGATGGCTTGGAGGCGAGGCCGGTGAGACGCGTCAGTGGCCAAGGAAACAACAGCGGCTCAGCGCATCGCGAGGTGGTAGTGTGCGGTGGCGACTTGGCTGTGATGAATCAGAGCAGCCACTCCAGGAGGCGGCTCAGTTCAGCTGCGGTTTGAGGCGGTGATTTCGCGGGGACGAGCGGTGATGGCTCCAACCAGCGATGGCTCATGGCGAGGGTACAGAGGTGGCCTGGCGGCTTGTTGCAACAGAGGCAACCGGGCGTTCAAGGCGGAGCTTCTCACGGCACGGCCGAAGAGGCGCTGGCAGTTCAAACGACGAGGGCACAACGGCAGCGACCGGCCCGGAGGTGATGGGAGGCTGTGGCGGCTCGGCGATGGCAGTGCAAGGCCGCGGCGGGGGTAAAGAGCACGGTGGCGGCTCGGTCACCGCAGAAATGGAGCGCGGTCAGGGCGGCTCAAGACCTGCATAGGCGACTCAACAGCCCGCGGAGGAGACCAGGCCGTGAAGTCGAGGTGGCTCTGGATGTAGGTGGTTTGGCGGCGGTTGAGGCGTGGTAAGCCGGCGGGTTGGAACAGCACAGAGGCGGCTCGGTATTGGACTACAGTGGAGGCCATGGGCGGCTCGTAGCGACTATGGTCTGACGCGTCGCAGGCACACGGTGCAGGGGAAATGACCGGGCGGAGCAGGCACAGATGCGGACAGGTCGCGCGCTGTCGGTGAGCGGGCAGGGAAAGCCGAGCACGGGCGGCTCAGGGCAGTGGCGGGTCATAATAGCAGAGGTCGCAGGCGCAGCTACGGACACTACGACAGCGGCCGGCGGCTCGGCGTGAACCCAAAAGAGGGCGGCTCAACCCGACGATCGCTTGCGGTGGCAGGGCCGGCTCAACCCGGCGGCGATGGCGGCTGAGCGAGGTCGTGGCTACGTAGGCAGAGCGGCATGGGTGACTGACGGAGACGGCGTCTCATGGAGTGGCAGCAGCAAGTTGCGGAGGGTAGGGCCGGCCACGGAGGTGGCGCCTTGCGGCCGCGGCCATGCACGGCGGTAGTTCAGGAAAAATGCAAGGCAACTTAGAAGCGCTGCAATGAACCGGCGATGTGAAGACCAGATGGCGGGGCTCGGCGAATCGTCGGAGAGACTGCATCGGCAGGGGTAGCTCAAGACGGCTCAGGGCCAGACCATCGGGAGCGGCCCAACACGGCGACGGCGGAGCTGTACCAGCCATGTGAGGCCACAGCAGCAGAAGTGAAGACATAGGCGACCCGTCGCCTGGCGGGTCAAGGCCGGACGGCTCAGAGGCCGGTGGTGACTTGAATCAGGCACAAAGCCGGACGGTGACGATGACTTGCCGCAAACCCGTGGGAACGGCGCAAGGCGGTCGACTTGACGCGATGGGGCAGATCAGAAGGCCTGTGACGGGGCGGGTCATGGCGGCGACTCGGACAGCCGGCAGTGCGTCGGACGGCGACTCGGAAGCAAAGTTGAAAACGGAATCGAATCTGGGTCGTGTAGACCAACTTTGACCGTATACTTGTTTACGTGACACCGCGACAAAATTTCCATCGGATGTGCTTTTTCCTAGGGATTTAGTCCAAAACAGTTGGTCCCGACAACTTGGAACGGTGACTACGGTGGGCACCGGCTGTGCAAGGTCACGGCCGCAGCAGAGGAGGACCTGCAAGGTAAGCCGGCACGAAGGGCAAGTGGCGACTCAGATTATGGCAAGGACAAGCCGGCCACAGTAACTGCGGTGATTCTAACCATGTTTGTTCTTGGCAATTTACAGATCAAGACTTGACCTGCCAGTGAAAACAAGCCATACAGGAAGTCGATGGTGTTGGCGAACCAGCTCTTCTTCACCCGGAAAATTGCGAACATCATGATCCCTAAGAGAGATCCCTCCAAGAACTCGACACCACCGTGCGCGTCCCCACGGTGGGTGCCAACTGTCGTGGAATTGTCACGACAGATGTCCTATTATGAGGAATTAGTCGTGAGGCCAATGCATATATGTGGTAGCTTGAGAGGGGTTGATCGGAATCAAGAGACGCAATGCAAGACAAGGGTTTAGAGAGCTTCGGGCCCCGGGAAACATCATCCGGTATCAACCCTCATGTTGTTTGTGGCTAGGTCTCATTATGCTCATGAGGGAGTTGCTGTATCTCCGGCTCTCCTAGTTGTGTCTAGACATAACCATTATTCAACTCCCCCCTCTTGGGGTGCTCTGCCCCTCCTTATATAAGTTGAAGGGGCGGGTTACATGTAGAGTCCAACTCGGACTTAAGACTTAACTATTCCGACTTCTCTTCACGGGCTTCTCTCCGTGGGCTTCTTTAATGTCTTGTGAATGAAATACCAAGTCCTAGCCATGTCATATCTCCAGCCAGGTCATACCGCGGGGTATATCCCCGATAGTATTACAAATAGGATCCATGTATGAGAACAAAGTATGGACTATGATTGACTTGCCCTATGGTCGGTGAGCCATTGAGAATAAATGGATCTTCAAGAGGAAGACAGACACTGATAGTAGTGTTACTATCTACAAAGCTCGAATTGTCGCAAAAGGTTTTCAACAAGTTCAAGGTGTTGACTACGATGAGATTTTCTCACTCATATCGATGCTGGGAGTCTATCTGAATCATGTTAGCAATTGTCGCATTTTATGAAATTTGCCAAATGGATGTCAAAAGTGCATTCCTTAATGGATATCTCAAAGAAGAGTTGTATATGGTGCAACCAGAAGGTTTTGTCGATCCTAAAGGTGCTAACAAAGTGTGCAAGCTCCAGTGATCGATTTATGGACCGGTGCAAGCATTTCAGAGTTGGAATATACGCTCTGATGAGTTGATCAAACCATATAGTTTTATAAAGACTTGTGATGAAGCCTGTATTTACAAGAAAGTCAGTGGGAGCACTACAACCTTTCTGATAAGTATATGTGAATGACATATTGTTGATTGGAAATGATGTAGAACTTTCTGGAAAGCATAAAGGAGTGTTTGAAAGGAGTTTTTCAAAGAAAGACCTCGATGAAGCTGCTGACATATTGAGCATCAAGATCTATAGAGATAGATCAAGACACTTCATAAGATTTTTGACTGAATACATACTTTGACAAGATTTTGAAGTAGTTCAAAATGGAACATTCAAACAAGGAGTTCTTGTCTGTGTTACAAGGTGTGAAGTTGAGTAAGACTCAAAACCCGACCATGAGAGAAAATAGAAAGAGAATGAAAAGTCATTCCCTATGCCTCAATCATAGGTTCTATAAAGTATGCCATGATGTGTACCAGACCTATTGTATACCCTGCCCTGAGTTTGGCAAGGGAGTACAATAGAGATCTAGGAGTAGATCACTGGATATTGGTCAAAATTATCCTTAGAGGACTAAGGAAATATTCTCGGTTATGGAGGTGATAGAGAGTTCATCGTAAAGAGTTACAATGATGCAAGCTTTGACACCGATCTGGATGACTCTGAGTCTCAATCTGTATACATATTGAAAGTGAGAGCATTTATCTAGATTACCTCCGTGCAAAGCATTGTAGACACAGAAATTTGCAAAATAGATATGGATCTGAATGTGGCAGACCCATTGACTAAACCTCTCTCACAAGCAAAACATGATCACACCTTAGTACTCTTTGGGTGTTAGTCACATGGCGATCTGAACTAAATTATTGAATCTAGTAAACCCTTTGGGTATTGGTCACATGGCGATGTGAACTATTGAGTGATAAATCAAATGACGATGTGAAGTATTGGTGTTAAATCACATGGCGATGTGAACTAGATTATTGACTCTAGTGCAAGTGAGAGACTGAAGGAAATATACCCTAGAGGAAATAATAAAGTTATTATTTATTTATATCATGATAAATGTGTTTTATTCATGCTAGAATTGTATTAACGGGAAAGTTAGTACATGTGTGAATACATAGACAAGCGGAGTGTCGCTAGTATGCCTCTACTTGACTAGCTCGTTTACCAGAGATGGTTATGTTTCCTAGCCATAGACATGGTTGTCATTTGATGAACGGGATCACATAATTAGAGAATGATGTGATCGACAAGACCCATTCGTTAGCTTAGCAGAACGATCATTTAGTTTGTTACTATTGCTTTCTTCATTACTTATACATGTTCCTATGACTATGAGATTATGCAACTCCCGAATAATGGAGGAACACCTTGTGTGCTATCAAATGTCACAATGTAACTGGGTGATTATAAAGATGCTCTACAGGTGTCTCCGAAGGTGTTTGTTGGGTTGGCATAGATCGAGATTAGGATTTGTCACTCCATGTTTCGAAGAGGTATCTTTGGGCCCTCTCGGTAATGTGACTAATGAGTTATTTGTGGGATGATGCATTACAGATCGAGTAAAGAGACTTGCCGATAACGAGATTGAACTAGGTATGATGATACCGACGATCAAATCTCGGGCAAGTAACATACCGATGACAAAGGGAACAACGTATGTTGTTATGCGGTTTGACCGATAAAGATCTTCGTAGAATATGTAGGAGCCAATATGAGCATCCAGGTTCCGCTATTGGTTATTGATCGAAGAAGTGTCTCGGTCATGTCTACATTGTTCTCGAACCCATAGGGTCCGCACGTTTAACATTCGATGACGATTTGTATTATGAGTTTATGTGATTTGATGACCGAAGGTTGTTCGGAGTCTCAGATGATATCACGGACATGACGAGGCATCTCGAAATGGTCGAGAGGTAAAGATCGATTAGAATGCTATATTCGGACATCGGAAAGGTTCCGAGTGATTCGGGTATTTTTCGGAGTACTAGAGAGTTACGAGAATTCACCGGGGGAAGTAGTGGGCCTTAATGGGCCATATGGGAAAGGAGAGAAGGGCCTCAAGAGGTGGCCGCGCCCCCCATGGAAAGTCCGAATTGGACTAGGGAGGGGGCGGCACCCCCCTCTCTGTCCTTCTCCCTCTCCTACTCCTTCCCTCTCTCCAATCTTGGAAAAGGAAGGGGACTCCAACTAGGATTGGGAATCCTAGTTGGACTCCCCCTATAGGCGCGCCTCTCCTAGGCCGGCCTCCTCTTCCTCCCTCCTTTATATACGTGGACAGGGAGCACCCCAAAGGCACTCCAAGATTTGTCTTAGCCGTGTGCGGTGCCCCCCTCCACAGCTACACACCTCGGTCATATGGTCGTAGTGCTTAGGCAAAGCCCTGCGTTGGTAACTTCATCATCACCGTCGCCACGCCTTCGTGCTAACGGAACTCTCCTCCGGCCTCAACTGGATCAAGAGTCCGAGGGATGTCATCGAGCTGAACGTGTGCTCAACACCGAGGTGTCGTACGTTCAATACTTGGATCGGTTGGATCATGAAGACGTTCGACTACATCAACCGCGTTACTAAACGCTTCCGCTTTCGGTCTATGAGGGTATGTAGACACATTCTCCCCGCTCGTTGCTATGGATCTCCTAGATAGATCTTGCGTGATCGTAGGTAAATTTTTGAAATACTGCGTTCACCTACACATACTACTTCACAATCATTTTAACACAATGTTGACATCCAAGATAAATCATTATCCACTCCTAGCTACTTAAGCATGGCATGAGAAACTATAATCTCTAATTTTCATTGCAAACATGTCTGATCATAATAGGCCGAATCATGGATACTAGGTTAAACATATTTACAAAACTAGAACAAGTTGAGTTCATACCCGTTTCTCTCGGCCACAACTAGTTCATCAAATATCGTCATTATTGCCTTTCACTTGCATGACTGAATGATAATAAAATAATAATAGTTCAAGAGTGTTTGGACTAAGCTGGAATCTGCAAACATCTTATTCAATAGGAGAAGACAAGGCAATTTGAGCTCTTTGTTAGATCAACAATAATCAATATGAGAGCCACTCGACATTTTCATCGTGGTCTTCTCCTTGGTATGACTCAATAAAAGGAAAAGAATTCCAGAGAAACACATTGAAATGTTTTTGGAGTTTTTAGTTTTTCTTGAGCAAGGCAAATTAACGGGAAAACCAAAAACGAGAAAAACTATTTGCACAGGAAAGCTCCCGACAAGCAAAAGAAGAACAAGGAAATATTTTTTGATTTTCTTTTAAATATTGCAACTACTAAGTTAGAAAGAAAAACCTAAAAGAAGCAAGAAATATTATTGGGGTTTCTCAAAGTTTTTCAAACACACAAGAAGAAAGCGAGAAAATAAATCTAACATGGATAATACAATGAAAAAGTGTGAACACCAACAACTGGAATGAAATGTGTGAACATGAATATAATGTCGGTGGAAATACATACTCCCCCAAGCTTAGGCTTTTGGCCTAGCTTGCACTACAAAAAAAGACACATCCATGACATTGGGCTGAACGAAATTATTTTCTGTCATACATATGACACTTCTATGATGATAATTGTGACAAAACCCGGTATCATCATAGATGTGGTGGGCTCCTACTTCTATGACAAAAAATCATGACAGAAAATGGGCTTTTCGTCCTGGGCGGGCCGGAGATGCAGCTGCATGACATTCTTTGGGCCGTCCATGACGGAAAAAACCGTGGTAGAAGCAAGGGGGAGGAAAATTTCGGGGTGTTGCCCGTTACGGTGGGAGGTTGGGGGCCGAGCCATGTGCGTTTCTCTCGTACGTACGTGCATGTGTGCGAGGCGTTGTCTCTAACTGAAGCTGAGCGAGGCGTTGGGCTCTAACTGAACCCGAGCGATTGCACTGCAGGCTACGTGTTACTGAACCCGAGCGAGCGATCGATGGCTGTTAACTGAACCCGATGGAGCGATTCCTTCGCTACCGCTGCTAACTGAAGCCGATCGATGCTGCCTCTGGGATG
>NC_041391.1:109041584-109058192 GCF_002162155.2 Triticum dicoccoides | reverse complement strand
CCGTGGAGGGATGGTCGAACATGATCCCGTGGTGTGGAGGGCTGGATGAACAGTAGACGGTGGAGGGGTGCCCGTGCAGGGGTGGTTGAACAGTAGCCGGTGGAGTAGCGCGCGGTGGAGGCTCGATGAACAGGAGCCCATGGAGGCTGGAGGAGGTCGAGGGTAGCCCGTGGAGGATGGAGGAGGTTGACGGTGGAGATGAACAGTATCCCGTGGAGTCCCGTTTTGCGGTACGCCACACCCTCTCGATGAACAGGACCCCCGTTTCAACTGTAGCGCTCCAACACAAGTCCGTTTCGTCCGTTTTGCGGTACGCCACACCCCTCCCGATCAACAGGACCCCTGTTTCGACCGTAGCGCTCCAACACAAGTCCGTTTCGTCCGTTTTGCGGTAGGCCACACCCCTCCTGATCAACAGGACCCCCGTTTCGACCGTAGGAGGTCCGTTTCCTCCGTTTTGCGGTACGCCACACGCCTCCCGATCAACAGAACCCCCGTTTCGACCGTAGGAGGTCCGTTTCCTCTGTTCTGCGGTACGCCAGGCCTCGTTTCCATCGCCTGTTCCATCCAAGCCGGTTGGCTCCCATACGTTCTGTTGCCTCCCGATGAACACGACGCATTCCGTTGCCTCCCCATGAACGCGACGCATTCCGTTGCCTCCCCATGAACACGACGCATTCTGTTGCCTCGCCATGAACACGACGCATTCTGTTGACTCCCCATGAACACGAGCCCTCGCCGTACGTATGCGCGACTAGGCGTTCGAGACCCCGCCCGTATGTACACATACGTGGCCGTATTTTCTTTCTTGCACCCTGGCCGCTGTACGTACGTGTACATGCTACGTGCGCGCCTCTACTATGACACGTACGCGCCTCTACTACAACACGTGCGTGCCTCTATATCAACCAGTATATATGTACGTACACGTTGGCGACCAGAATGACAACGCTACGTACGCTTCGACCAGGTGGGTCCCGACTGTCAGGCAGTTCCTTGCTTGCGAAAATGTAGTTGGTGGGTCCTAGCAGTCAGAGGGGAGAATCGTTTTTTTTCGAATGCACTTCCTTTGTGTGCGAAGATGTAGCTGGTGGGTCCCAGCAGTCAGGGGGGCGAATTATTATTTTTTTGCTCGGACGCACTTCCTTGCATGCGAAGATGTAGCTGGTGGGTCCCAGCAGTCAGGGGGACGAATCGTTTTTTTATTTTGCCCGGACGCACTTCCTTGCGTGCGAAGATGTAGCTGGTGGGTCCCAGCAGTTAGGGGGGCAAGTCGTTTTTTTGCCCGGACGCACTTCCTTGCATGCGAAGATGTAGCTGGTGGGTCCCAGCAGTCAGGGGGAAACTTTTTTTTGCGAAATACGGTGCCCCATCCAGTGGGTCCCCGCTGTCAGGTGGAGGAATCATTATTTTCCGCATAATAAGGAGGCACTTCCTTGCTGCGGCCGTGGACCCATCTGTCAGCCTCTCCACGTACAGTCCACATCCGATGGAAGTCGTTCCTTGACCACGTTGACCACGCCGCGCCGAGAGCACCACGGCGGTGGACGATGGCGAGGCCTAGGAAGGGGACAACTCAGAGCCGGGGAAGACGCAACAGTGGATGCCTACGCGAAGAGGAGTACGAGGGTTCACTGGTTTGGCTGCGGTGTGAGGCTGCTGTCGCCGTAGATTAACAGGGGGTGTGGGTGAGTAGAGGGATGGCCTGGCCAGCGGTGGGAGTGGGGCGGTGAGGCCTCCGCGGCATCACAGCCGGCCACGTGAGGCAGGAGCACGCGGCACGACCGGCGCTGGTTTGGGTGGCTGGAGCAAGAAGACCAGAGGTTGAAGAAGCACTACAACCGTTGGATGAACATCGTACGGTAACAGGAGCTAGAATCGTTCATATTGACTAAGTTGACAAAGCCCTCCGTCCCCGTCAACTTGGTAGACCCACAAGTCAGCCTCCCAGTATGCTGGGTTCCAGCTGGCAGGGGGAGTATTCATTTTTTGTGTGTAATAAGGAGGCACTTCCTTGCGTGCAAAGATAGCTGGTGGGTCCGACAAGTTAGCGAGGGGCACGTTTTTTTCGCGAAATATAGAGGCCCTTCCGATGGGTCCCAGATGTCAGGTGGAGGAATCATTATTTTGCACGTAATAAGGAGGCATTACACAACCACCTCTAAATCACTGCTGCTGCACGCTCCTCTCCCTCTTCTCCATTGCAAAACCACCTCCTCTCCTCTCCAGCATCTCCATTCTAAAACCACCATCTCGCCTCTCCCTCTTCTGATCTTCTCCATTACAAAACCACCTCCTCTCCTCTCCATCATCTCCATTCGAAAACCACCGTCTCGCCTCTCCCTGTTCTGATCTTCTCCATTGCAAAACCTCCTCCTCTCCTCTCCATCATCTCCATTCCAAAACCACCTCCTCTCCTCTCCATCATCTCCATTCCAAAACCACCGTCTCGCCTCTCCCTCTTTTGATCTTCTCTCCATTGCAAAACCACCTCCTCTCCTCTCCATCATCTCCATTCCAAAACCACCTCCTATCCTCTCCCTCTTCTCTATTGCAAGACCAACGTCTCTCCTCCCATCTTCCAAAGATAGCACCGGACCACTCAGAACGACATCTATGGAGAGGATGCAGCAACCAATCAGGCAGATCGCCAGCGGCGACCAAGAAAAGTTAGTCAGGTTGAAGGAGATCCTTAGATGGTTTGACAATGAGTGGGAGATTTTGAAGACGGTGCGGGCCATGTGGCAATGTATGCGAAAGAGCGAGACGGCGGCGATGTACATGTACTCCTTGGCAGCAGTCACACCGCAGTCCTCTGAGTTCATCGAGTATCTCCTATGGGCAATGAAGCAGACAGATTCGCCCGAGGCGACAGTCAGGCGGAGGTGGTGGGCGTATAGGTCGAAGGTTGAGCACCCAGAGGATAACGAATCGATCGAGTATGGTGTGCCGTTCATGAGGGTGCAGAGCCAGCTGGAGCCACAGGAGTATTCGTTCTCCCACCACAAGAGGAGGCCGGATGGCGTGACGTCGCTTCCCCGATGTTCTCCACGGTTCACTCGACGCTCGCCTCGTTTCAACGGTGGCGGTAGGGTTTAAGGTAATCTTCGCACTAACCTAATCTTCCACCTGCTCTTGCTTACAATCAGTGTGACAGCTAATGAAAATCATGCTTACAATCAGTCTCCGAGTACTACGCAAATCACCCTAAAATAGCTCTGGACCTTTGGGTCAAAGTTGTGACACAGTGTACAAATAAAGAAAAATAGATTGGTGCTTCTTTCAGAAAAGAGTACTCCCTAGAAAACTGCCAACATAAGCTACTAGTATTTGGTTAGAGGATTTGCTGCGGAGAAAGATCCGTCCACAGAGAGCGCCAAACATCCCACTGGTTGTGGTGGATGCCAATGCGTGCATGCAGCATGGTTGGTGTCGGTAATTTTTACTTGGCACACCTCGCACTCTGCATATATGCCAGTTCCATACGTACATTTGTGCAGTTCCACCAAAATGCAACTGAGTAACCCTGTTTACACAGATAATGAAAAAGCATGATTACATTATAGTGGCACTAGTTGATGAAACACGCAAAATAAATAGAAGAAAATATTGCGATAGTATCATAGTATGCCATGCTTCGAGGGTGAGATGGGCCCTGCGACGCCTCATATGGTACACCTCATAGTGGACATCGTCCCAAGTCTCCCAGATACACCTTCTGCCAGTGATGAACATCAGTGTACAGCAGTAGTAAAAGGAGGCGCCTTGAGACATTCAAATCTCTATTTTTGTACATATCAACTAAAATTAAGCACCCCAGTTTGCAGAAACGCTTAAACATTAACAATGGGACTAGTTGATGAAACATACTTTAACAAAGAGAGGCACTTTCTTTATCTACGTTGGAAATGAAATGATAGAGATGACACTCGCTCTATTTTAACTGTATTATTACTTCACTTTATCAGTGACACTAGGGTTGAGCAAGTGGCAAACAAGGTGTACCGTGCATCGCAAGGATGGAGGCCGGGGGTGCTTAGACTGGAATGCTGAAGCTGGCTCTTTTAGTCACCAACATGGATGATTCAATTCATGGGACCTTTTGGTGCAGTTCACCTAAAATGAAGCAGTGTCCCGTGAGCTAGCAACTTCTTCAAAAAAAATTTTAAGAAAAGGGCTCCAACCCCGGTTCCATTTCCATCAGAAAACAAAACCCACAGAGCTTCTTCTTCATTAGTTGCAATAAAATTGAGCAACATCAAGGTTGGTTGTGAAGCTCCTAGAATGCTCAACTATAATTTGGATATCATTTGTGCAGTTCAACTAAGATCGAGCGTGAAATGTATATCTCTGTTTGCACAAAAAAGGTGGAAAGGAGGGTGACTAACAAGTAACGAGTGATGAAACATGCATCAAATGAAAAGAAGCATGTTCCTTATCTGAATGGAAATCCTACAAGGATAGTAGCAATTTCTAAAGCAGTGGCATTGCCAGATATTAGTGTGGGCATCAGGATTAACTATGACAACCGTTAAATACGACATTACTTTGGGCACGGGAGAGTAGGCGGACCAGGACAGTTGCATTTCTAACGAAAAGAACCAACTTATCTTAATGGGAATTTTTAGCAGGACGTGTAAAGAAGTGCCATTGATTCATATTACTGGAGGCATTACATTGATAACAACATTGGTTTAATGTGTCCTTACTTTTAACAGTGCGACTGCTACATTTTACCGGTGGCATTACATAAGAGTGGCTCGGGGCAACAAACATCAGAACAGGATATCTGGGTTGGTCCAATTTTTGTTCGGTATAGCCACCTTATACTGTGTGAGGCTAGCAAATCTAGTGTTGGACTTACTCTGTTGACTTGTCCCCCCGTCCCCACTTTCTTTCCTTTTTCAACCAATAGATCGGGTTTATATTGAGTTTTTACTGCGTTTCCCTATTAGACCTAGAGACCAGTTGGATAGCCAGTCTCTGCTACTTTTCGCCCCCATTATTTCCTCTTTCGACCAAGTCCTAGATTCAGGTTTGAACCAAGTAGTACTAGATTCGAGTGCATGAACTAGTTTTACCTCTTAAACATAAAAAAATTAGGTGGTTTTTGAACAGCCGATCGATCCTATCTATGAGGGGGCCTGAGAAATAGTAAAAGTTACAAATGCAGCGACGTCAGGAGCTCGGGAAGTAGAGCAAGGCCGGTTTCGAAGGAAGTTATACCCGATGGTCGCCGGGATGTCGCTAGGTGGGCGGTGGGAGGCCAGATGTGCCCACACTACGGCAGCAAGGAAGAAGGGGTCGGAGGCCCTCCCTCGCCAGCGGTGCTTGGGAGAGAATGGCAAGGCAGGCTGATCGGGTCGCGCCCAGCAGTGGGTAAGAGCCGTCGCCAAGGACGACCGCATGAACGTTGCACCTTCTCGCCTTCCCCGGCGGAGAGGATCCGGCTGGATCTGTGACCAGCGGTGAGCAGAGAGAGAGAGAGTGTGTGTGGCCACCGCTGTCGTGTTTAGATCTGGAGAGGCTGAGACGGTGTGAAGAGAGCAACACTAGCAAGCAAGCGCGGAGGCTGCTACCTATATAGTGGAGTAGTACTTAGTTTTCTTTTGTCTACCATAGCCGGCTTGACCTCGTCAATGAATGTCGAGAAGTCATCATGCACGTGGCCCGGAGGCGTAGTTGTCGTCATTTTGATCTGAAGCGCCGGATTATAACATATAACACGAAAAATGCCACATGACAAGAAATCATAACCTCACTGCCCAAAGGAGACAACATGAATCCCGACGGACAAACTAGACAAGGAACAAAGCTCAAATTAAAGATAAACTCGTAGAAAAGGGGTCCATCGATATATGTCCTAATTAACATAGCCGGCTTGACCTAGATGGCAGCCGAGTAGTCACTGTTCGTGCATGTGCCCCCAATGACTAGCCCAACTCAGTTGTCACTATTAACCCCTCGCAGTGATCCGAAGCACATGACACATAATTTTGCGAGATGACAAGAAACCTTTTTTTAGACTTCTCACCACAACTACAGCCATGTACAACACAGCCTGCACGATATGTAGATGATAGCCACTCCAGGCGTGTCTGCTGGAGTCTGGTCACATGCATGGACGAACTGATCTTCCGTGTCTTGCAGGGATCGGTCAGGCACCAACGTAGTACAACACTTCTCTAGTACTATCGCTCGTCTCCCTCTTCTATTAAGTCACCCGACTTGCGGGGCCGGGGAGTGTGCCTATAGTCGGTTCTCAATTGCCGTCCCACATGTGTGTGCGAACGCAATATGACGCGCGTTCCATTCAGAGAGCAGCGTGCAAGACCGACCGACCATCTGGGGTGCGACGCGAACGCGACGTGCGTGCTGTATACTCCGTACATGTGTGCCGCCGTTTTCTAGACGCTTTGCTCCATGGTGTGGGCGCAATCCATGGATACAAAATTAGTATACTGTATAATATTTAAAAGTCGAGGGGGGGGCTTTTCCTGCCCGGTAGGCGGCGGGACAGTTCCGCCTAGTCGGTTCGACAGAGACGCGAGAAGATGAGGGAGTAGGCTGCTGCAAACGTAGGGTTGTGTGATTTGACAGTGAGTTACTGCTCGATAGGTGGGGCCACGTGATTTGACTTGCCATTATCATTTTAACTGCCAGTGAGTCTCCCGATTCCTGACCACCTCCATACAGGTGCCTCTCCCAATGCCCCACCATGTAGTAGAGGCTGGCTCTTGCATGAGAGCCCACTTCTCCACTTTTTCCTTGCCTCTCTTTCCTCCACATATGCAAAAATGCCATGTAAAGTGCACTATTGTACTTACTTGTGCCTACAGGTGCTTAAGCTTGCCACATAGGCATAAAGTCTGATGTGGCAAGTTAATCAAGAAGAGAGAGACTAGTTTGGTGACCCAAGGAAGAAACGGTTCTAAGCGCATGTACCTAGGTGAAAATACAATTTTGAGTCTATAGCTAATTAAATGAAGCAAACTTAGCAACACCATTTCATTGGAAGAGGTCACTCCTTGGCAAATGCAATAAATACTAGTACTCCCTGTGTCCCATTATATAAGAACGTTTTTGACACTACACTAGCTAGTGTCAAAAATGTTCTTATATTATGGGACGGAGGGAGTACGAAGAAAGAGATAGAGAGGAGTAAAAAAATACACTTATAGCCAACCTTATAGCCAACCTTGTTGTAGTATGAGTGACTAAGTGATGACTATGTATGACATGCCAACATCAGATAGCCTAACGCAACGTGTTAAATCTCCAAGGGCGCGACCGCGCGAGCGACGCGATGGTCATGGTAGGAGCGACCATGATACGGGCTGCTGGCGGCCCTTGGATCTGAGATCAAATGGTCGCATGCTAAGTTGCTGAAAATTTGTAGAATAACCCTCCAGGATAGGATATTCACTCACAGGTCTAGAATCACGCCATGCAACCGTTTGATCTCAGATCCAAGGGCTCTCGGAAGCCCGTATCATGGGAGAATGGAAAGCCACTACCCTGCCATTCGCACGCTGGCAGTTCGCTCCTACTTGTCCCCGCATGTCCTTTAATACTACGGCAGTTCGCTCCTAGTCGTCCCATCCATTCACATTACGGCAGTTCCACTAATCCTAACCCTCCTCCCAAATCCATGGCGTCCCAAATCTCCCCGATCGGCGGTGAGTAAAAGGTTAGAACCATCACCGGCGATGAGTTCGACGTCATCTACTCCCATACTTCCGCGACGGTGAAAGGATGCCTTTCTCGCTTCAGACGCATGTTCGAAAACTCACATGATGAGTGGGTCGCTGAGCTAGATGTTGAGTACATCACAGTTGTGGGACGAGAGAAGGATCTAAAGGACGAAGACAGGAAGAAGCCCGCCGTGATCCAGGTTTGCGTACATAACGTTTGCTTGGTCTACCACATATGCCATGCCAACGTTGAGTGCCAGGATTTTAAGAACTTCCTCGAGGACAAAACAGTCAAATTCGTTACTATAGACTTTAAGAACGACAAAGTAGTCTTGCGTCGGATAGGCCTCGTTGTAGGCAACCCCTTCGACCTCCAGAAGAATCAGCTGGTGCCCTGTCGTCAGCCCTCAATGCTGACCCTGGCAGGAGCCATGGTTCATCCTTCGTACCGCAAACTGGAGAAACCTCATTACACGTTTCATCGTCATGCATGGCAGCGGTATGTACTAGATATAGACCACATCCAGTACGTTGCAATGGATGGCTACCTTTGTTTCAATATCTACAAGGGTTGGATGAAGAGCAACAGCCAAGTTGGCGGTTCAAGCAAAGAAGTATCGGCCAAGAGGAAGAGGGACAAGGACAAAGTCGAGGACATGGACGAGGACTCCGAGTAAGGTGGCAGTGTCATTGCTCATGGCGGTTCTAAACTTCTAACACAGTGTCTACCGGATTAGTTGCATAGTTTAATTTCAGGTGTGCTTAGTTTAATTTGAGGGGCGTGTTGTGCTGAGCCCCCAGCAGAACTGTGTTATGTTTCTTCTCGTTACATTAACTCTTCAGTATGTACATACTAGTACTAGTATTTCTTTAATAGAATTTAGCACCCCAATTAAGCACGTATTAGCTTTTTTAATAGTACTATATGCATAATTTGGTGACGACCGCTCTCTATATGTACCACCCTTTTTTTTAATTTCAATTTTTGCTCCATGGCGCAATCCATTGATAGTGGAGTACTACTGTACAAAAGTATAATTTTTTTAAAAGGCTAGCGTACTATTCATCACATATATATATAGCCAGTTAAATTCTCAACCTAGAACGACGTGCATGCCATGTAGTAAACCGATCCGGAGGAAGTATAGTAAAAATGAGGTGATTTTAACCAGCGATCGGCGGGGGGGCATGGACTGTCATGCGGTCCCACGTGTCATGATGTACCAAGGCGATGCGTGTGTCCCTCTTGAGGCAGAAGCAATACTAGTACGTGGTTTGAGATGATGTTGAACTGAAGTGTGAAATAATGGTTGCTTCGTCCGTCTGGGAAAGTGCGGCATTGTGATTTCACGTCTCATTGCTCATTACTAACAATGGGCCGGTACGAGTGGGGTGCGTCCCCCCCTGCTGTTCTGCACTGTTATTTGGTGCTTGACATGTCGACCCGGTTGCACATGAGATGACCCCCACATCCTTTGTCAAAATAAACAACACCCCGATCAAAGCATTTCACTCTTCCGTGCAACAGACGGGCACCTTACTTGCTCCTACAGGTGCTTAAGCTTGCCACATAGGCATAAAGTCTGATGTGGCAAGTTAATCAAGAAGGGAGAGATTAGTTTGGTGACCCAAGGAAGAAACGGTGCTAAGCGCATGTACCTAGGTGAAAAGACAATTTTGAGTCTATAGCTAATTAAATGAAGCAAGCTTAGCAACACCATTTCATTGGAAGAGGTCACTCCTTGGCAAATGCAATAAATACTAGTACTCCCTGTATCCCACAATATAAGAACGTTTTTGGCACTACACTAGTGTCAAAAACATTCTTATATTATGGGACAGAGGGAGTACGAAAAAAGAGATAGAGAGGAGTAAAAAAAATACACTTATAGCCAACCTTATAGCCAACCTTGTTGTAGTATGAGTGACTAACTGATGACTATGTATGACATGCCAACATCAGATAGCCTAACGCACCGTGTTAAATCTCCAAGGGCGCGACCGCACGAGCGACGGACGGTCGTGGTAGGCGCGACCATGATATGGGCTGCTGGCAGCCCTTGGATCTGAGATCAAACGGTCGCATGCTAAGTTGCTAAAAATTTGCAGAATAACTCTCCAGGATAGGATATTCACCCATTGGTCTAGAATCACGCCAAGCAACCGTTCGATCTCAGATCCAAGGGCTCTGGTTAGCCCATATCATGGGAGAATGGAAAGCCACTACCCTGCCATTCGCACGCTGGCAGTTCGCTCCTACTCGTCCCCGCACATCCTTTAATACTACGGCGGTTCGCTCCTAGTCGTCCCGTCCATTCACATTACAGCAGTTCCACTAATCCTAACCCTCATCCCAAAGCCATGGCGTCCCAAATCTCCCCGATCGGCGGTGAGTACAAGGTTAGAACTATCACCGGCGATGAGTTCGACGTCATCTACACCCGTTCTTCCGTGACGGTGAAAAGATGCTTTTCTCGCTTCAGACGCATGTTCGAAGACTCACATGATGAGTGGGTCACCGGGCTAGATGTTGAGTACACCACAGTCGTGGGACGAGAGAAGGATCTAAAGGACGAAGAGAGGAAGAATCCCGCCGTGATCCAGGTTTGCGTGCATGACTTATGCTTGGTCTACCACATATACCATGCCAACGTTGAGTGCCGGGATTTTAGGGACTTCCTCGAGAGCAACCTAGTCAAATTCGTTACTGTAGCCTTTGGTAACGACAAAGAAGTCCTCCGTCGTATAGGCCTTGTTGTAGGCAACACCTTCGACCTCCAAAAGAATCGGCCGGTGTCCTCTCGTCAGCCTTCAATGCTGACCCTGGCAGGAGCCATGGTTTATCCTTCGTACGGTAAACTGGAGAAACCTCCATACACGTTTCATCGTCATGCATGGCAGCGGAATGTACTAGATATAGACCACATCCAGTATGCTGCAATGGATGGCTACCTTTGTTTCAATATCTACAAGGGTTGGTTGAAGAGCAACAGCCAAGTTGGCGGTTCAAGCAAAGAAGTATCGGCCAAGAGGAAGAGGGACAAGGACGAAGTCGAGGACGTGGACGAGGACTCCGAGTAAGCTGGCAGTGTCATTGCTCATGGTGGTTCTAATGCAGTGTCTACCTGAATAGTTGCAAAGTTTAATTTCAGGTGAACTTAATTTAATTTGAGGGGTGTGTTGTGCTGAGCCCCCAGCAGAACTATGTTATGTTTCTTCTTGTTACTTTAACTCTTCAGTAAGTACATACTAGTATTTCTTACATTTCATCTTTTAGTTGCTATAGTACTACCACTCGTTTATTCACATTATATATGTACAATATATATGACCAACATCATATAGCCAGCAATTTAGTTGTCAAAGAATTTCAGGGTGCTTAGTTTACTCAAAGAATTCCAGGGTGCTTAGTTTTATGTGAGGGGTGGGTTGTGCTGGACACCATTATTGTGACTAGCCTTTTTAATAGTACTGTATGCATAATTTGGCGACGAGCGCTCTCTATATGTACCACCTTTTTTTTCATTTCAAGTTTTGCTCCAAGGCGGGGCAGTCTAGCTTGGTCGGTTTCACGAGAGGCGAGGGCCTTTGTGATTTGACGGCTCATTACTGCTGGAAGGCGGGGCCTTGTGATTTGACTACTCGTATAAATGCGCCGATGACCTGATCAAGGAGGAGCAAAGAACCATGCGGTATACTCAAGTTTTCCACTGGAGTAGTACTGCGACGGAGGAGCACGAAACACGGTAGCCCAGTGCCATATGGCGATAAAAAATGATCTAATTTGCTAGTCATCTCATTGTTAGCATTGTTCTATTCATTCCCTCAAAAAACAAAAACCATTGGTCTATTCATGCCTCGCAGAGAACGTGGCACGGGCGGCGGAACACCCAAAGCAAAAGATGAAACATAGCAGCAAAAGAAGAAGGAAGATTATTACCCCAAATGATCTAATTCGCCGCAGAGTCGTAACTGTTTGTTCATAGTCTCCACAACCTCCATCTCCTTGCGCGTCTCCTCCGCCATCTTCTTCATTCTGTCCATGACGCAGAATTTCTCGACGCGAGCCTTCATCATCTGTTCCACGGCCGCATTACGTACCTTGACAGCAGCCGGGTGCTCGATGCGGAGCTTCGCCAACTCCTCCTTCTGTTCCATGACGAGGTCCTGCAACATCTTCATCGAGGAACTACTATTCTCATGCAGCTTCTTCAAGCCAGCGTTCTTATCCTTCAACAGGTCGATCTTGTGGCAGAGCTTCGCCTTGTCCTCCTGAAGTCGCAGGATTTCGCCGGTCGCCTTCTTCTCCGAGGCAATGCTCTTCTTCAGCAGCATCACCAAGCCGGCGGTCAACTCCCCCTGCTGATTGAGCTCAGCGGGCATGTCGTCGAGGCTCTCCATTATCAACTCCTTCAAGCCTTGGATGAACTCCTTCTGCTTATTAAGGTGCTTATTGAGCTGATCGGGCATGCCGTCGAGGGATAACGACTCCAGCTCCGCCGTCTCGGCATGTTCGCCTCCGCGGCTAGGGCGCCCCTGGGAGCCATCGCCTGCCGACGAGAGATCTTTCGAGGTCTCTACGTGGCGGTGAGCCCTCTCTTTTTTTCCGCAGCCTTGGTTGCCGCTCCGTTGTTACGAGTAGTTCTCGACCTAGAGCTCTGCTCACCGGCCATGGCAATGACAGACGAAGAAGAAGCACTTATGAGGAGGAAAGGTAGAGTAATTTTTGGTTAGGTAGTTCCCCTTTTTATAACCTAAGTACTAGCACTAGTAGTACTAATACCTGCATAGTGGGAACACATTCAGGTTTGGTACGTAGTACTAGTACTATGAGCAGGCTTTCGAATGTGATGGGAAAAAGGTAAAGATTAATTTATGGTTTTGGTTTCGAGGCCCGAAACGGCTCCCGATGAGTTTAGTGGAACATAAAATTCAAGTAGACTACACTGCTCAAATGCGTAAATATTATGTTACTTTCAAAAATTGGCACAAAATACGAAGGAGACCAATGAAAGTACTACTAGCAACCCATGATTTAACTACTCGCATGCGCGCAGTGGAGTAATAATGTCTTCCTTCCGCCCTCACGTCCACTCAATTTGCATGCGCTGTATTAATTGACCATCAATGAAGTGAACGACTTTACACGCGTCAAATTATCACATGGGGTGGATCTTGGTACAAAATTGCGTCCGCCCATGTACCCGCGTGTGCGTGCAAGGGAATGAGTGCGTGCGTGGCGTGCGTGCACATCTTTGCTTCGTGCATGTACCACCAGTATGGCTCAGGGAGGACGAGTACATTCTTCTGGAACCAGCAGCACGTCACTGTGATCAATCCACGCAAGGAGATCGCGACAACGCCTCCACATGTGCCATGTGGCTTCATGAACTGTAAGAGAGACACTGTGTAGCGTGCCATTGGTATTCTAATTTACGTGTTTTGCACATACTCGAAGTACTAGTAATTTACACGTGCATTGCACGCATCAGATCTTGCAACCAAAATATGAATAAATACCACACTATAGCATGTAAGCTCTTAGTCATATATGCGTGATGTAGCCCTTCGTTTAATTCTTATAGTTCATCTCGTTCAAAATCAAATTAGTTTTTATAAAAAAGCTAACAACGCGTGAATAGAAAAAACATGGGATTATAGTGGAATGTCGTATGGAATCCTACAGGATTGTACGAGTGTTTGATTGTGCATAGAAAAAATGCAGAATTCTTTCAAGGAGGTTTGAGTGAATGGGATGTTTCCTATGAAATCTAGTGCAAATGAATCATATGGAAAAATTCCTATGGTTTACAATCCTACGAATCAAACAACCAAGATAGGAAAAATTCCTAATGATTAGAATCCTCCAAATTCCTTTGAGAATCCTTTGAATCAAAGAAGCCCTTAATCTATTTTATGATTCATGGAATTGTTCGTTGTAAAGCATAAAGTAAAAACAAATAATGGCAATTCAACTAGAAAAAAAGTTTGGGCAGTTATGATACGGAAGATTCTAGAACAAAAGAGAACCACTGTTGTTTTGAGGTTTGTGCGTTATGCTTAAGTTCAACGATGGAGTCTGCTAGATTGTACATGTGGCAAAATCCGGTGGGGGGCTAGAAGATGGTGCGAGGGGCCGAGTGGAGGGAGACTATGAAGGAATGCACAAGTGCGAGATCGATATTTAGAGAGAGGGGGCGAACACATGCGCTGTTGCACGCAGTGGCGGAGCCATGAAAAATAAATGAGCTAGGGGGCCAAGCATTGCTAATCCTTTACGAGGAGGGTCAATTCATGAAATTAAACCTTTTTTAGCAGCAATTATCTAATGATCACATTCATATTAGCCTCGATATATAGTGATGTTAGGGGGGGGGGGCAGGGCCCTTACTGCCCCCTGTCTTCGCCATTGTGCATGCATCTAAGAGATGAAGCGGAAGGCATGGATGATGAGAGGGGGATGTTGGATATATAATTAATGTGGGTGTATTAGCTATTTATGTTAATCCTATATAGAGAGGTATAGATTGATCGATGTGGACGTGGGAGAGGTATAGATTGATTGATGCGGACGTGCGAAAGAGGGTGAGACCTCACTAGATATATCGATTGATCAGTTTGTGTGAAAAACTATGAAAGACCTAGATATATACACACATACATAAAGGAACATCGATCGTTGCGCATGCACACGTGAGAGATAAAGAATGCCCAGTATGAGGGAGAGGGGGATGTGTGTGGGTGTGTGCCTTCATGGGAGACCGACCTGAAGAAAAAGATTGCATGCGTGCGATAGATAATGCTGACTGGTAGTGTGTCTGCATGCATGCACGAGAGAAAGTTAGTGGTACAATTATAAAGAGAAGACTGTGTGGGTGTAAAAGAATAGGTGAGGTCATAATCAATGTAAAGTTGAATTCAAATATTTGAATAAGAGATCCTGATGTTTGAAACCCATGCATGCATGAATATAACGGAGATCTGCGCGGTGTGCTTTGGAAACGAGCATGTTGTAATGCATACTCATTGAACAAGGTCAGACTGATTTGAATTTGAGATACCGATGGCAGACATCATTTGCCCATGTCGCATCCATGCATGTAATTGGAGATGATGGGCGGCTTTCGCATCACATATCTATAACTATACCCCTATATATATATAATATTTTTATATTGTGTGCGGGTAACTTTAACTTTGAAAGATGGTTGTTGGATGAGGTGAATCCGAAGGTCCAAAGATGGCAAATTTGAGCACTATTGGCCGTTGGATATCATCTAGATTCCACCAGATTTTGCCACATGTATAATCTAGAAGACTCCATGGTTGAACTTAAGCATAATGCACAAACATAAAAACACAAGCACTTCTTATTTGTTCTAGAATCTTCTGTATCAGAATTTCCCAAATGTTTTTCTACATGATTTGCCATTATTTGTTTTTACTTTATGTCTTACAACGCACAATTCCATGAATCTTAAAATAGATTAGCTTTCTTATAAAAACTAGATGATTTTGAATGAAATGAACTATAAGAATTAAACGAACATCTACATCATGCATATATGACTCAAAGCTTGCATGCTATAATGTGGTATTTATTCATAATTTGGTTGCCAAATCTCCTGCGTGCAATGCACGTGTACCTTACTCTAGTCTAAATGGTGTTTGTGTGTGTGTGTGTTGTGCATGTTGAGGTGCAAATTGTCTTTTTTTGGGTACACGTTAAGCTTGTTCTTCCGAAATTTCAAGCTGCGCCTTGTTATGCCGAAAATTGAAGCTAGCGTCTCTGTCTATCGTGCTGCGAAACTCCCACCTCTTCAACCCGTGCCTTGTTAGCCCGAACTATTTAAGATATATCTTTGTCTCGCTGTGCTCCGACGACTCCATCCATCTCAACCCGCACCTTGCTATTCCGAAATTACAACGCGCGTGAAAACTCCCACCTCGTGTGAAATCCCGACGCGCGAAATGCCCGTGGTACCCCTGAACCGAAAGAACCGCCTCAAATCGGTGGGGGGTACTTCCGTAACTTACCCCACATTTTGGACAAGCGGGTCTCTAAGCCATGGTTCCCCACTGCCATCCCATCCGCCCACCCATTCGTACACCGAGGCCGCAAAAACCCGCGACGAAACCCCACACCCTGCTCCATCCGCCACCCAGCCGGAGCTTCTTCACCGACGACGTCGTCCACAGCAACACCTCGACGTCCCTCATCCACCGTACCGGATCAGGATCTGTCGTCGATCTCTTCGTCCCGTCGGTTCAGCCACCCCGTCCTCCACCTCCAAGGAGCTGCCCTGAAATTCCCCTCGTCATTCACGCCACCTCCATTCCCACACCGCCGTCTTCACCTGCACCACCGGAAGAGCATCATCATCACCGTTTCCTTGGATGAAGTTGCGGCCTAATCGGCGCCACCAAAGAGGTGGTACACTAATCGCCGCATTTTCTTCTTGATTCGATCTCACGGTGTTGCCGGCGCTCGGTCCCGAGCCGACACTGCGCGGCTCCATCCACGGCGGCGTCGCCGGCCACTTCCTCCACGGCGTCGCTCCCTCGGCGACGACGTCCACATCAGTAGGAGCTGCTGCTGCTTTAGCTCTCGCTCGCGCTGCTGCTCTGCTCTTGCTCTCGGTCCCCTGCCTGGTCTGCTCTTGCTATTGCTCTTGCTCTTCCTGCTGCTCTCGCTCTTGCTCTTGCTTGCGGTGCTGCTCCGATTTTGCTACACTTCAGTCGACTCAATCAAATTTTGGGTCAGTCAATTTCCAAGGGGTGGGCTCGCCGGGGTGAAGGAAGAACCAGCCGCAGCGGGGAGGGGCCCTCGCCGGAGAGGTACCCCACTATCTATCTTAGGGTTCAGGATGGGGGTGGTGGTCACCGGCGGTGGCGGGGCGGTGGCGTGGGGATC
>NC_041391.1:109024109-109041410 GCF_002162155.2 Triticum dicoccoides | reverse complement strand
GCGGTGGGGAGTGTTTTCGGGGCGGAAGGGGCGGCACACCGCCGGCCGCGGGCGGCGGGGGGCTGCTGTTTGGCCAGTGGTGGCTGGCGGCTCAAGGGGGGTGGAGGTTGAAGATGTACCGCAGGCCCTTGATTTCGTATCCAACGGCTGCAAAATCGACTTACCAGAGATGAAAAAGTTAGTCGACCGACGTGTAGCCTCACCTTGCTAGTGCGTTCAGTTTCGACAGCAAAATTCAGTTTCGACAGCAAAATTCAGTTTGGACAGTTATGTTTAGTTTCGACAGTTAAGTTCAGTTTCGACAGTTAAGTTCAGAGATGAGTGGCTGATGTATTTTACATCTAGCACTTTGTGGTTGTGTATTTTACCTCATGTATTGGAGATGCTTTTAAAATTCCACTCAGGTTAACGTTGTTCGTTGTCTCTCTTGTCCTGCTTCAGCCTCGGCGTCGTACAACTCACCGGAGCTGCTCCAACGACAAAACCCTCTATCACAGCGGAGCAATACCTCGGGCTCCATCTCTAGACGCCTAAGATCTTCTTCCCCTCCTCCGACAGCAAAGTCAGCTGGAGCATCCTCACCGGCCAACCCAATCACGCTGAGATCGACATGGCTTCACCAAAGAGGTTGTACACTTGTTGCATCTCTTTTTTACTCTACTTGTTATATATATTGTCCATTGAGCACTCGTAGTAATGGGAAATACGATTATTTTATCCTACTATATGACAAGCAGTAAGGTACCAGGCAACTTAGCTACCCGTGATGGACTCTCTTGAACGGCATCATTATTTATCTCTGCGCGTTTGAGCTGTGCATTTGTCGATGGGCCTGGGAGTTGAGCTAGTATGGCAGTGGCCTGGGTCCAAAGTAATAGAAGTAGCACAAAAACATTTTTTTAGTGTAGGATTTTCCTTGCTCAAGCCTGCCTACTAGAATCGCCAGTGCTTGAAAGGAAAAGTGAATGAAAAACATAGGAATTGGAAAGTTTCCTATGGTACTACTTTTCATCAATTTGGTGCAAAGGAAAGGAGCAAAGGAAAACTGTAGGATTTGTTCCTTTAGTGTCTCCTTGAAAGAAAAACCGTAGGAATTCTAATTTCCACTTCTCCTCCTTTTTATATTCCTATTCATCAAGCACAAGACTAAGAGATAGTAGCATAATAGCATTATAACCGTACATTTTCTTGTGGTTTGACTTAATCTCACCATGCTTTTTTGCATCATGTCATCTTCCAATTGTTGTGAATCAAACACCCAGATTGGCAGAAATCCTGTGTTTTTAAATTCGCTGTTTTGCACGTGCATTCCTATCTTATTCCTGTCTATTTCCTATCCCTGCATTGTTAGAATCCTCAAATTCAAACAAATTACTCAATTACTTCTGTTACAGATATGTGTCAAAGAAAACCTTGTGTGGTTTGTCCTGCTCCTGCGGCGCTGTGTTCCAACCCAGCTCAGCTGCTCCAACGACGAAAGGGTTCACCACAGCATGGATCCGCTCACCAAACTGTCTTTTGCCGCCTCAGGTCTTCTTCCCCGCTGGCGGCAACCACGACAATTGCATTACCATCATCAATTGAGCAGATGACCTTGAGGACTACACGGGTCCGCAACAGAGGTCGCACGCTTCCGTGTCTGCTTACGTTATGCGTCGCATAATATGATGACATGATACATTATCATCGTGTTCACCTATTAGACTCCAAGTCAGGTCCAAACTAATGCTGAAACTTGAGTTTTTAAATGGTTGTGGGGTACATATTGGGGAAGCAATCAGTACTATCTGTCTACTATCTGGTTAATCTCCGGTGTCTACTATCAGTTTCATGTTGGGTGCAAACAAACATTAAAGGAGCCATTATCTGTATTTTTTAACTAAAGCTATTATCTGCCTGATATCATTGGTTTTGGGTCTATCCACAGTTTGCTACCATCACTGTGGATTTGTGCATGCACTCCTTACATAATATCACTATGTTTTATTCCTATGCATGCCAGTTATTGTACACAATGGAACTGATCATGTAGAGCAAAAGAGACGAGCCTTGCGTGGCAATAAAATTTCATGCAGACATCGTTCCATTGTGCATGCAAAGGCAGCCCCCTCCACCCATTTCGGATCATAATCAAGAGGAAGATAACTGTTCTGAGGGGGATTCAGAAGGAGAAGACCACTCCTATTTACCCCATGAGGTCTTCGCTCTAACTTGGCATGCTGATGTTGGTACTATCATGCATATGGTGCCTTGCATTGCTTACTGTATACATTAAAGATATCATCTGCTTAGTTTAGACATGCTTGGTGTCAATGCCATCTGTTTTGTTTCTTTATCGTATATGTGAATCATGCAATGCCATCTTGTCTAGCCAGGCATCATATATGTGAATTTTGCAATGCCACCCTGGTTAGCCAGTCATCTTATATGTGAATTATATCATACCATCATTTTTTTATTATGTGTTAAATTTGTCAACAATTTTAGTACATTCAATTACTCTTCCTGTGCATCAGCCATTCGACACGGTCATGGAAAAATCTGGAGTGGAAACAAGGTCTTCAGAGCAGACAATGCTATCTGATGAAGCGCATGTCTTGCTGGTTATCGATAGCTCCTCAGAAGAGGATTCAGAGACAGGTGACCAGTCATATTTCCCCCCTGAGGTGCATGCCCTAACTTGGCAGGGTTATTTTACTCATATCGTGCGTATGGTATCTTGCATTGCTATGTCATTTGCTTAGTTTAGACATGCTTTGTGTGAATGCCACCTGTTTAGTGTCTAATTACCATATATGTGAATTATGCAATGCCATCTTGTTGCAAGACATTATATATGTGAATAATGCAATGTTATCTTGTTGCAAGGCATTATGTATGTGAATTATGCAATGCCATGCTGTTTAGGCAAGCGTCATATATGTGAATTATATCATGCCGTCCTCTTTTTGTATTTCTCATTGCTTTTGTCGACAATGTTTGTATATTCAACTGCTCTTCCTGTGCATCAGCCATTTGAATTGGTGATGGAGAAATCTGGAGTGAAAACAAGGTCTTCAGAGCAAACAATGCTACCTGCTGAAGCATATATCTTGCTGGTTACAGATAGCTCTTCAGAGGAGGATTCAGAGGCAGATGACCAGTCCTATTATCCCCCTAAGGTGTATGCTCAAACTTGGCAGGGTTATATTACTCATATAATGCATATGTTGTATTGCAATGCTTATTTTTTACATCATATACACAACATTGAATGCCATCTCCTTAGTTGACCCATCATATATGCAATTGCCCTCTGCTCACTTCCTTAGTATATAAATCATATATTTGAATTATGTCATGCCATGATGTTTACATATACAACATGTATCTGAATTATGGCATGCCAACCCATTTTCTAAAGACATAATATAGTTATATCATCTCATCATGTTCACATAGTCATCATATTTTAAATTATGTCATTCTATCCGTGAATTATATCATGCCATCATGTTTCCATCGACATCATGTTTGTGATTTATGGCATGCCAACCACTTTAATAGACCCATCATATAGTTATATCATGTCGTCCTGTTTATATAGTCATCATATTTTGAAGTATGTCATTCTATCCTGTTTAGTTAGCCATCATACATGTGAAATTGTGTCATGCGATCCTGTTTAATTAGCCATCATATATGTGAAATTATGTCCTGCTATTCTGTTTGCTTAGACAACATAAATGTGAATTATTTCATGCCCTGTTTTCTTCCCTACTATCCATTGCACCTGTCTATCTTACAATGTCTGTACATTCAATTACTTTTCTTGTTTATCAGCCATTTCAATTGGAGGGAGTGATTGCGGTATCTGTGGGAGTAAAACACGGTCTTCAGAAAAGATTGTGCTACCTGTCGATGCAGATAGAACCACGGTTGTACTTGCCCAAGAATCAGCCCCACCACACATAACCCACACTCATGCAGATTGTACCCCTACCCACTTGGACAGAGAACCAGCTACACCCCTTCTAACCCCAACCCCAGCAGATAGACACCCAGTTCCTGTTGACACAGCACCGTCTCCACCATAGAGCACCCAAACACGAGCAGTTAGTAAGCCAACTGCAGTGCCCAAATCACGAGGAACACCACTCCGAACCCGAAGTCAACGCTTAAAGCAGAAGAAGAATTGTTCTCAGGTCAGGTTCCGTAGCTATGGTTCATACTACTTTTCTCTTGCATCACTGTATTTACTGATACCAACCAATTTCAAATTTGAAGGATGCAATTGAAACTCCAATGGCGCAACAGGTATGTTTTAAACCTGTTTCTTCAACGTCCTTGGCTGTTTGCTATTGTAACTTGCTCTATGTTGATTTCAGTTTCAATTGAATAAACAGTTATGTTCTCATGCCATGCACATTACAAGTGTTGTTATTGCTGTGTAGTTTCCCACACTTATATTCTGTCTATGCTGCTTTGTCTTAAATAGATATGATTCGAACTGTATCTATCTTGATTTGGCAACATAAACTAGAATGATATAGACCATACAGTGACCATACTACATAGATATATGTTTGTTTCATGCTATTATCCTGTCCACCTTACTACTTAACTGGTTTACCAAAATGAGTTTCATATACTACATTGTAAACCTGAGATGTGTTTGTTTGTTTCCCTTTTAGAATGCGGATAAAATATTGGAGAACAGTACCCTGTTATGCAATGGTAGAGGAAGTAATGCAGATAAGGTTGAAGATAGTGAGACATCCCTGTTGGTCTCCAAGAAAGCTGATAAAAACTATATTGAGGACACTGAGACAACCCCAAAGTCTTGTCTTGATGTAGTGTTCGAGTTAGTGGTTACCACTGCTGGCACCAGCTCTTCGAACTCGTTGCCTGAATCATTTCGGCTTCTTGAGTCTAAACTTCAAGTCGAAAGACATCAATCAGATGTTATGCGACAGGAAGCCCAAGGACCGAGGAAGTCCGTGCAGAATTTAGATGCATACTTTCTGGTGCAACAGCAGGCGCTGGAGGACTTAAGCGCCAAACAAGAGAAAGTTAATAAGCTTGCTAAGCATCTTGCCAGCATTATGGGTACCCAAGCTATTGTTTCTTGAGCTCTTCTGAAGTGGTTTCAGTTCTGGACTTGTTTTGCTGCGGCGTTTATATGCTGTTGTTTTCCCTATATTTGCATTGGTGGCGAACTTTGATGCCCAGTGGATGTAATATGTGTAATAGCCATGATAGCCTAGTGTAAGTTTCTTGCTTATTTATTTCCTTGTTGTCTTGTTTATTTGTTTGCTTGTAGTCAGTGCAGTTCTTTTTCTGCGGTTTGCTAGTGGCTGCAACAACCTATTTTTTAAAACTAGGCCACAATAACCATGGGCAAAAATTTACTGTAGTGACACTGCACCTACAGGGCGTAGAAACAGTGGGCCTTGTACGGGCCGTATAAACAGTGGGCCTTCCACTGGCCGTAGAAACAATGGGCCTTCTACGGGCCGCAGAAACAATGGGCCTTCTACGGGTCGTATCATTAATGGGCCTTATACGGGCAGTATGATCGATTGGCCAAACATGGGCCAATAACAGGCCGTATTATGGCCGTAAACGGGCTAGAGATGGAATCGTCCGTTCATGGGCCGACCATAATAGGCCATTGTTAATAGACCGTATGTCATGACGCTATGAAAATGGCCCAACGTGTTAACGGACCACAAACGGGCCGACTGTAACCACGGGCTGAATTTGGCCCATAAGCAGAAAATGACAGTAACGGGCCATAAGTAAACGAATGCTGGAAATGAGCCCAAGAATAAATGGGCTCTGAAAAGGCCAAAAGATAACATGGGCTGGAAACGGCCCAACGGAATAACGGGCCCTTAATGGGTATAAAGTGATACACTGTTCATTACGGGCCAGTTTCACCATGGGCCGTTAATGGGTGTAAAGTAATACACTGTTCATTACGGGCGAGTTTCACCACGGGCCGTTAATAGGCCAAGAGTTACATAGGGCCTCATATGGGCCGAAAGACGTCATGGGCCATACATGGGCCAGAAGTGAAAACTGGCTGGAATCATATTGGGTGGCCCAGATGATGCTACTGGGCCTAATTCGGATAGGGTGTAACGGGCCTTGGGTTAGCGGGCTGTAAATGGGCTATATGCGAACAGGCCGTTAACAGGCTTTACATGGGCCGGCCCGCCACCTTTTGACCAAGTCAAATGGGCCGGCCTTTTCACAGGAATGGGCCTCTGTTGGGCCGTGCCACGTGTCGACGTATCATAGGCGCCTTCTGTCCAATGAGTGGATGACATCTGTCACAATGGTGTGCCGACACATGTTTCCTCCAGCCAATGATGATTTTACACATGGAAAATCCCCATTGGTCGGGGCTGTTAACGGGTTATCGGATCCAAAACCCAACCCGATAGCTTAACGGCGTTCCGTTACGGTGGATGCCACGTGTCGGTCACCCTTGACGAAAGCACTTCTGTGACGCGCGATTTATCGTCAAGGAAGTGGACACTTCCGTGATGATAATTTTGGTAATGTCATGGAACACTTCTACGACAGCACAGGTATGACTATCTTGATTCTGTCATAAATTTGTCATGGATGTACATGCATGACAAAAAACACGACCTACTGTGACAAACACGTATCATCACGGAAGTGTATTTTTTTGTAGTGTTGGTAATCACCGTCGGTAGCCTGCGTAGTAGTCGGAGCGATAGATCACAGAGGCTCTAGGTGCAGCCTGCTCAGCTCGCCGAGCAGCTACAACCTCAACATTGTGCACACGGGCCTCGCTCTCAAGGACATAATATCTTCCCTTATGTAATAATCAAAGAGACCAGGAGCAGGCAAAAAGGTGTGCACCACGGAATGTTGATCAAATAGTAGGTTATAAATATAATCATTAGTCTCGCCTTTAAGGAACTTATGGTGCTTCATCGCCTCGAAGTCTAAGTACAGAGTAGGCAGGATATGGTCGTTAGGCTAAGGTGATACGCCCAACTCCCTTGCCAGACGTGAAGCATAAACCCCACCATAAAAATATCCACTACCGGTGTTGTGTTGCAGTCTACGTGCAACAATTGCTCCAATGTTATAACATCTATCACCAGTGAGAGAAGTGTGTAAAAGACTCAAGTCAGGAGCACAAAGTGTACTGCAATCCTGCTTGCCTACAATGCATCTTCCATTAAAGAGTGCAAAGTATTGAATCGATGGGAAATGAATGCTCTTTATTCTACCCCATGCCACTCTTCTAGTTTCACCATAATAGAGGCTAGTCAAGAATGTTTAGTACTCAGATCTATGTGGCTCGTCTAGCGAGCCCCAAAATGGAATTTTGTAGTGGTAAGAAAATCTCTCTAGTGGTATGGTAAATGGATTGGCATATAGTTTAAACAATACTCTAGACTCATGAGGGTGAAATCTAAATTCTTTAGTAAATGATTTTGTGAGGCTGAGATGTTGGTTGCACTTATCTTCCAGGTAGGGACTGAGTTCGGTGTTGTGAACATATTGCTCAAATTCTTCTTTAATACCTGCTCTGACCATAAAACTGTTACATGGCCATAGGAAGGATTTGGTAGCTGCTTCACGTATCGAACTTGCGCTTGGTTCAACATAAGACTGACGCACCGAATCACTACTCCGAAGACCTTCTCCTTGAAGAACTCCTAAAGAAACTCCTCTTATTCCTATGAACAAAATTCTGAAATTTTTAGTCCAATTTTTTTTTCTCAACAAAATTCATAACAACTACTCATAGGCATGCATAGAGGCTACACTGAGCATTCAAACTATTTAGAACTCTAATAATTCGACATGCAAGACCATCTACAATAGCACCAAGAGTAGCTAATTATTCAAAATGTAAACCACTAAAACCAAAACTAATTGGACAAATGGAGGAGTCACATACCAAGCAGCAATCCCCCAAAACAGTTTCGGAAACGGTGCTTTGAGCAAAGAGATCGAAATCTGCGGGTTTGAGAGCAAGAACACAAGAGAGAGAGAGCAATGGTGAATTTTTTTTGGAGGTAGGTGGTCACATGGGCTAAAGAGATAAGTGAGGGGGGCCTACGTGGGGACCACAACCCACTAGGGCACGCTTGAGAGTGCTGGTGCGCCTAGGTGGGTTGTGCCCACCTGGTGCACCCCTCTGAAGTTATTTGCACTAAAAGTTCAGAAATATTCAGGAAAAAATGTATTAATTTTTTGGGGCATTCTGAGAACTTCTATTTTTGGGTCAATTTTTATTGTACAGGAAATTCGGAAAACAAACAAAACATGGCATTTTATTTTAATCAACTAAGAAAAATGGAAAACAAAATTTGAAAGCAGAAAGTTGTGCTTACTAAATTCATCAACTTCATACCTATAGAAAATGATCCATTAATAAGGTTAATCAAGTCTTATTAACAACGACCTTCGATTAGCATGAAGCTGAAGAACTTTCGTAAAACACTAAGTTACCTCAACAGGGATATGCATGTCCCCAACAATAAACATTTCATATTTCTTTTTGGCAGTAGGTAGAGGTAGATGAAAACTTCCAATAGTGAGTGTCGGAGATTTTTCAATAACATTAATACCAATCACTTGGAATTGTTTCTTCGGGAAGTGCACTGTATGCTCATTACCATTAATATGGAAAGTGACCTTGCTTTTGTTGCAATTAATAACAGCCCCTGCAGTATTCAAGAAGGGTCTACCAAGGATAATCGAGATGTTGTCGTCCTCGGGCGTCTCAAGTATAACAAAGTCAGTTAAGATAGTAACATTTGCAACAACAACGGCCACATCCTCACAAATTGTGACGGCCTGGTTTTTGCCTTCTCTCTTTTTCCGGACTTCCATTTGCATTTGCTTTGGATTTGGAGTTTCAAATCAATTCAATTAGACTTGAACACTTGGGCCTACCCTAGATTTTCACCCAAGTGACCTCACCACCTCTGACTCACTTTTCATTCTCTGAAAAACTTCCACAAAATCCCAAGGAATATTTTTCATAAAAGAAAAATATTGATTTTCTTCCGTGAAAATCACTTCAGAGAAGTATGCGCCAAAGAAACCCCTAGATTTCTTGCTCCTGAAATTCTAAATAAATTCACAAATATTCTTTGAACCCTAGCGCACCTTCCTGAGCAAAAATATTGCATAACTTTTTGTAATATTTTTGCTATAGAAAATCATTTCTGTTTTGGACAGAATGATCACTTTCTACAACAAGTAGCATTTTCCTTGATCAATTAAGGCTGAACTTTCTTGAGAATCACTACCCTCCTAAGAAACTACTAACCACCAAAAATCAGCCCTAAACCCTCTCTGGTCTGACCGGAGTCAAGCTCACAAGTTTTTGTCTAGAAACTTGCCAGCAAGAGAGCCAACTCCCACAATGCACCTGTGACCAAGCCAACTATAAAAAACGACCAAAACCACTAAGGACTAACTGCCTGAATTTATGGCAAGCCGTGACCAAAACCACTAATGTCCTGAGCGCTCTGTTCATCGCGTGCTCGCTTCCCCGGCTGCGGCACCTTGCCAAACCACGTCACCATCACCGTCTCGACGTCCTTAACCCCCTCCTGGTGCTCGCCGACGCCGGAGCTCACCGCAGCGAGCACGGGCATGGCGCGGCTAAGGCAACAGTGCGCCCGTGCCCATGTGCTCGTCGCGTACCGCACTCCTGTGCTCGTTGCCGCTCGTCTACAGCCTCCGCGTGATCCCCAGTGTCTTTCCCCCTCTCTCACTGACGCCATTCGTCGCCGGGCGACGCTCCAGAGAGTTAAAGCGAGCTCTCGATCCACGCTTCGGCGTCGGCTATAAATAGCCCCTCCCGAGCTCATTTTCCTCCTCACTCACACACTCAGCACCACACCACAATAGTGTAGGAAGCCGCAGCCCGGCCGGGCAGGCCTCTGGCCACCGTCCCCGTCCCGGTCTCGCCGGTGATCCCCATCCTAGGCCCCCTCCCTCTTCAGAGCCTCTCACGCCCAACCAACTCCTCAGGCGTGCTCGTGGTGATCTATTGGAGCGAGCCGGTGCTATTGGAGTTGTTGGACCGGCCTCACCTCACCGTAATCGTCAACTCTGACGAGCCCCGCCCGCTGCCGCCCCTGGAGAGCTCCGTTCCTACCCTGTTCAGCCACCTCTAGCTACGCTACGGGTACGGGCAGGTGCGCCTCGACCACCTCTCCAATCCTATCCCTTTGGATCGGGTCAAGGAACCCTCCTCGCCGGCGTGCGCTCCGGCGGAGCCTCGCCGTGCTCTGTCTCTCTCCCCCTCCCCCTCCGACCTGACCAGCGAGGCCCGCCATCAGCAACTCAGCCCGCGCCCGAAGCGGTATGAGTGGTGGCGCCCGGGCGTTTTACGCCTTAGACGTCACCCCCTGGATTTCCTTGTTAATTCAAATTTAGTTTAAATTTGACCAGAACTTTGACCAGCTCTAACTCCTATTCTTTGATTCTTTTTGCATTATGTTCTTACTGGAAAACTCTATTAGCACACATAAGATGGGATTTCTCCTTGCTGCCTAGAATTTCTGGTAATTTTCAGAAGTGTTTTGACATTTTTTTTGGTCATTTGAATTATTTTCAGAAGGTGAAGCTTGTCTTGAAGGCATCCAGAAGGAGTGTGAAGCTCCTCTGCACTAAGGCAAGCCACAAGAACATTATCATGGTGCCTTTGCAATATTCATGATTTTCTACTTGAATATATATATTATTCCTTGCATATAGTGTTAAAATAAATAATGCTTGTGTTATTTAGGTTTGTCATGATAAGAAGGCTTAGTTAACAGAAGTGAATGTTTGAACTACTGAGTGTAGCTTGAATAGTTGATCCAAGTATATTGTCATGACTATGATGATATGATTATTGGTCTTAATTTTTGCTATATTCATGCTAAGAAGTTTTTTGTTTGATTTATGCCAACTAAAGTAATGAGTATAAATACCAAGTAAGGAAGAACAAGAAATGTTGAAAGTTAAGTTTGAGCAGGTAGAACTTGATTGAAGTTGATCTATTGTGAGTTGTGATGCATGTTATATGATTGCATAAGCATGGCATATTTTGACTTGAGAATTTTATTTCAAGTTGAATCTGATGATAAATGAACTTGAACATAAAGTTGGTCGAGTCATGGTGAGGGAATCCTCGATTAGGGGGTATCCGGACAGCCGGACTGTGTACAACATCCGGACTATTGAAGCGTGGAGATACAAGACTCAAGACTTTGGCCCGTGTCCGGATGGGACTTTCCTTGACATGGAAGGCAAGCTTGGCGATCCGGATATTCTATTTCCTTCCTTGTAACCGACTCCATGTAAACCCTAGCCCTCACCGATGTCTATATAAACCGGAGAGGTTGGTCCTTAGAAGGCCGATCACAATTACAATCATACTATCATAGGCTAGCTCCTAGGGTTTAGCCTCTACGATCTCGTGGTAAATCTACTCTTGTACTAGCCATATCATCAATATTAATCAAGCAGGAAGTAGGGTTTTACCTCCATCGAGAGGGCCCGAACCTGGGTAAACACCTGTGTGCCTTACTTCTTGTTACCATCAGCCTTGACGCACAGATCGGGACCCCCTACCCGAGATCCGCCGGTTCTGACACCGACATTGGTGCTTTCATTGAGAGTTCCTCTGTGACGTCGCCACAAGGTTTGATGGCTCCTTCAATCATCAGCAGCAACGCTGTCCAGGATGAGGCTTTCCTCCCCGGATAGATCTTCATGTTCGGTGGCTTCACACTACGGGCCGATCTGCTCGGTCATCTGGAGCAGATCATGTCAGGATCGCCGGATAGTTATGATGAGCATGGCTTGGACCTGCCGTCAGACGATGCTCAGGGTATTATCCCGGCAGAAGCCTTGGGTCTAAACCCGGGGCAGGTTGCGCTGCCTAAGGACGGAGGGCTGGTCCCTGTCCCGCAGTCCATACCCTCGTTGGCGATAGAGCCGAACACAGGTCCCGCCTCTGCGGGAACCTGTGACTTCGGACCCCCGGATTCATATCCGGATGTAGGTTCCAGTCTGCGCGTCACCGAGCCCGCCGATCCTGGTTGGGCTCCGATGATAGAGTTCACCGCGGTGGACATCTTTCAGCATTCGCCCTTTGGCGACATACTAAACTCATTTAAAACCCTCTCTTTGACAGAGAACTTCGGGCCGAACTATGCAAGGCTCGAGTGGGAAGCAAGCGACAAGGAAATTCGTTACCCACCCACCACCCACTTAATACCCACAGTTGATGATTTAACCGACATGCTGGACTTTGACTCCGAAGGCATCGATGGTATGACGACAATGCAGGAGAAGACTCAGAATCTATGGGGTACCGGATTCCCGCCTCGTCACACAAGATATACATGGTGGATACGCCCAAGGGAGGCGATGGCGACAATCCGGAAGATAACACCCCTGGGCAAAAACCAAAGCGACGACACAGACGCCGTTCAAAATCCGGCAACAGTAACAACATCAGCAAGAGTGCCAAAAGGATGGATACTCCGGTCAACCCTGAAAACAATAACGACCAAATAGAACAAACGATGGAGCAGGACGAACTAGGTCACGTCGAACACAGTCCAGAGGGTACGCCCGAAGAAAACGATCCAGAAGGATGAGTTCATCAAAATGGCCCAGGACAAGAATATAGTCCGGACAATGACGCATTCATCATTCCGGAAGAACGCGTGGAACAAGAAAACCTCCACAGAAAGCTTATGCCCACAGCGAGAAGTCCAAAGAAGTAGAAGCAACGGCTTAAAGCCGCATAGGAAACGCTCAATCGGAGGTGGAACAAAGTGCTAGACACTGAAGAAAGATATGGCGATGATCGCCATACAAATAGCTACCCAAAACGCAAGCTACTGCCAGAATTCGATGATGAGGCTGTTCCACCGAAGAATAACACGACCAGGAGACCAGGAGTACCACTTCATAACCGCAATAAATCAGCTACCGAAGACGCCCACGATCTACGTGAGCACCTGGAGAAGAAAGCTGGCGCAGCTAGGTCCATCTATGGATCTAAAGGACACAACCCGGCAGGGGACCGTGGTCGTCAAAACAATTATGACAACCAAACACCAGTTCGTAATAAACACCAAATAGAACAACAGCCCACGGCATGCCACAGCGCGTCCAGATACAGAGTGGCTGCTCACCCCCTGTGCTTTATTCATGAAGTAATGGACCATGAATTCCCATAGGGCTTTAAACATGTAAACATAGAGGCATACGATGGAACGACAGACCCAGGGTTCTGGATCGAGGACTTTATCCTCCACATACACATGGCTCGTGGGGATGACCTCCATGCCATCAAATACCTTCCCCTCAAACCGAAGGGACCAGCTCGGCACTGATTGAAAAGCCTCCCCGAAAATTCAATCGGGAGCTGGGAGGAACTAGAGGACGCTTTCAGGGCCAATTTTCAAGGGACCTATGTCCGGCCTCCGGATGCTGACGATTTAATTCACATAATCCAACAGCCCGGAGAGTCCGCGCGCAGGCTATGGAACAGATTCCTAACTAAGAAGAATCAAATCGTTGACTGTTCGGATGCCGAAACCTTAGCGGCATTCAAACACAGCATCCATGACGAGTGGCTCGCTAGACAGCTCGGCCAAGAAAAGCCAAGGACAATGGCAGCCCTAACAAGCCTTATGACCCGGTTTTGCACGGGAGAAGACAGTTGGCTAGCCCGTAAAGGCACCAGAGACCCAGCACATCCGAAATTAGGGATGGCAACGGGAAGCCACGACATAATAAAAATAAACGCCAAAATAAGGAAGATAGCCCAGACAACACAACGGTTAATGCCGGATTCAGGGGCTCTCGACCTAACCAGCAAAATAAGCAATCTAAAGGAAGTAAAGAAGGACCGTCCAGTCTAAACAGAGTTCTGGATAGACTATGCCAAATTCATGGCACCTCCGACAAACCTGCGAACCACACACACAGAGAGTGCTGGGTCTTCAAGCAGGCCGGCAAACTAAACGCCGAACACAAGGAACAGGAAACACCAAGTGAAGACGAGGATGAACCTCGCAAGCCGAACACTTGGGGCAGAAAAAACTCCCGCCAGAGGTTAAAACAGTGAACATGATCCACACGACTCGCACATCCTTGGAGAGGCACGAACGCGCCCATAAAGACGCGCGCAATATAGATCCCATTGTACCCACACCTAACTACTCGATGTCTTGTTCGATCACTTTCGATCGCCAGGACGGCCGAACTAGTATTCGGCGCGATGGATCAAACGCCTTGGTACTTGACCCAATAATCGGCGGATACCATCTCACGCATGTCCTCATGGACGGCAGCAGCAGTCTCAATTTAATATATGATGATAATGTCCGCAGGATGGGGATAGACTCATCCAGAATCAGCAAGATCAACACCACCTTTGAAGGGGTGATACCAGATGTTGAAGCTTACAGCAGGGGCTCCGTCATACTGGAGGTAACATTCGTCTCTCCAGGAAACTCCAGAAGCGAAGAACTAGTCTTCATCATCCCACCCTTCCAAAGCAGCTATCAAGCATTGCTCGGAAGAACGGCCTTCGCCCGCTTCAATGCATTGCCGCACTATGGCTACCTTACACTTAAGATGCCCGGTCCTCGCGGCGTCATCACCGTTAGCGGAATAACAGAGTGCTTTTCGCGCGCTGAGGAATACGCGACGGCCCTAATGGCCGAACTATAAGCTGCCTCTAACAAAAATATACCAGGTCGTTAAGACCACGGAAAAGGTTAGACGAGTCCGGCAGCCCATATTAAACCAGGGCACTGTATATGTAATCCTATAGTGGACACCAGGGGCTAATAATAAAGCTCCACACTCGGCTCAACCTTATTGGCAGGCCAGCATCTTATATTTTCTACTACCCATTGCATATTTACGTTGCACTCTCCTATGAGATTCCTTTTCCTGCAGACAACATTCGCGCGATACCCTTCCAGGCTGCGGCGCAATGGAGACAAAGGCGCAGATGTGCAGCATGGCCCCGTTCAACATGTTTCTTTTTAGATTAAGCCCCTGTGTAAACCTTTTCTATTGCCTCTTGTTGTTTCACCATCCCATGGGTTCCATACCCACAGAGGACACTCGTTTTTGGTATTTTGCCATGACAGATTAACGCACATACCTGGAAATACAGGGTTTATAATGAATGGGCATTCTTGAGCCCATCATCTGTTATAAAAGTCCGAATACCTTCGAGAGTGTTCGGCGTCACGAGTTTGGCCTTATATGCATCAGCTCCGAATCATGTCTTTGGTCAAATGTTGGGTTTGCCTGGCTCCTGGGTTTGCCGCCTTACGTTCCATCATAATCGGCTAAGGTGGACAAAGGAGAACTACTGCGATTGTGCCCTGGTTATTCTGGATGAGCACCTCAGTAGAGAAATCCGAAAACTGACCGTCATGATACAACGAGAGACTGGTCAACCACTCGACGACTCATCGGAATCTTTAGGATTCCTCCACATTAACGAAGGGCTGTTTCCCGGCCAGGTACATATGCGCCCGTATTCGGATGCACGCGAAGGTACCAGGGGCTACATAGTAGCCCCAACGTTAGAATCCCGCAGCTAAGCGAAAGTGTTACAGCTATATAGTCCGGTACGGTTGCCTAGTTCGACATGCAATCACCTCCTTGCCGGACCAAGACATTGGATAAAGAGTGATTAAGCACATTTTTTCGCGAACACCCCCGCATTGTATGCGTGGGGGATGAAGCCAACGACTGCTATGTTTCGGATTACCCACACACATATATATACATATATATAAACGGCCGCACAAGGGGCACAATCATATTTTCAAACAAAAAGTTATAAATATAACCTTCTAATCAAAATGTTTTACCATGATGTGAATCATCACTCGAAGAGGAGATTCTTCAGGCACTGCACCTCTATCAGGCGGGCACCCTCCGTGACCTGCGCCAAGTAGTGCCCGGCCGGATACTGGCCCCCGACCGGATCCTGAGACGCTACCATAGTGGCATCCATATCCGTCCAATATGCTTTAATGCGGGCAAGGGCCATCCGCGCACCCTCTATGCATGCTGACCTCCTCATGGCATCGATCTGAGGCACGGCCCCAAGGAACTATTGCACCAAACCAAAGTAACTGTCCGGCTTAGACTCCTTCGGCCAAAGATGGTCTATTACAGACAGCATTGCAAGACTGGACAGCCTGTGAAGCTCCGCTACAGCGGCCATCCTATCACTTAACGGCAGCAGGCGAGTGGGAGCATTAAACTGCGACCAGAAAAGCTTCTCCACCTCCTTCTCACCCTGACTTTGAAGAACTCCACAGCATCAGCCGTACTCTTTGCCAGGTCTGCGTATGCGTTCGGCAAGCTCCAGCGTCCATCCAGGGGAGCATACTTCGGATCGAAGAACTTCGTCCGCAGCAAATAGGAGCCTCCAGCCATGATCTTACCGGCCTGTTGAAGCTCCTCCCCCACACTTCTGAGCTCGGTCCGTATTTCCTTGGTGGCATTGAGTGCCTTGCTCAGGTTCGCCGATTTATCTTCATGCTCCTTTTTAGGGGCTCATACCGGTCAGCGGCATTTTTTAACTCGATAACCATTTCGGCTACCTTTTCCTCGCTTCGGCGATGAGCAGCCTGTTCGGCTCTCAATTCCTCGGCCGCCTTTAGGGCAGCCGCATGGCTCACCCGAGCATGTTCCTTGGCTAGAGCAAGTTCCGCCCTCGGGGCCTTGACGGCAGCAGCACCATCTACAGTCCAAACATATTACATTACTATATGCCACCTCAAATATTTTCCTATGCAGGAAAGACGGGACGCATACCTTGGGATTTATCCAGCCGCTCATTCATCAGAGTGATATCGACATCAACCGAACCAATATGCCTCGTCAGTTCGGTTGCTTCAATGGACGGGCCGGCGGCCGAACCCACAGGTACCTGCACATATTTACAACATATATCTTTGGTTTATGATCCCCCGTTTGCCGCCTAAGGCGGGCAACCAGAGTCTCAGGGGCTACTGTCTATATGGAGCACACCTAGCATGTGCCTCACAATTAAAGAAACGGTGGATTCTCCATTACATACCTCAAAGCCTCTGAGCAGGCTTGTGAATGCTTCATTCAAACCACTCGTAGCGGATGAAATCTTCTTAAGCACCTAGCTCATTAATGAGCGGTGCTCCTTCGGGAGCGTAGCTCGCTCTAGCAAGCCCGTTAGTACGTCCGGCCGGACATTGAACTGCGCCGGACTCCTCCCATCGCCCCCTC